>NC_081196.1:50740147-51040147 GCF_902713425.1 Acipenser ruthenus
TGAAATAAGATTTTTTGTTAAATTACTAGAAATTGTGCATTTTGCTTTTAGTTTTAATAAAAAGTTGTTAAAGTTTACTAAATGCTTGTCCTTAATCTGTTATCTTGAATTATGGTATAATAAGCGTAGGATGCCAATACCGTTATTTAATTGATACAATTACTGCATCCATCTCATTCAAGTTTGTTTTATTACTGATGCTATTATTATTATTATTATTATTATTATTATTATTATTATTATTATTATTATTATTATTATTATTATTATTATTATTATTTTAAAGTTATACTTCTTATTACCTATAATGCCTTACATGGTCTTGGACCTTCTTATCTTCAAGATCTGCTGACCCCATATGTCCCGTGTCGTTCTCTGAGATCATAAAATGCTAATCTTCGTAGTTTTCCAACTACGGTCACCCGAATGCACAACCAAGTACAGTTCTTATGGGCCGAGCAATCCCCCAAGGCCAGCTTCTCAGCAACTCAGAGAGAGGGAAAGCCAACGCTTCCTCTTCCCCACCTCTCCGTGTCATTGCCATGACTGACAGGCAGATCTTGCAAGACTGCTGCCCTCTTCCTGCAGAACCACGCATGCGCCAGACAGTCAGCACAGACCTCCCCTGTTAGTCCCCCAATCCCCTGTACAGTAATCAAAACAAACAAGCGTGTATGCGGTTAAAAATCTTTATTAAGACACTCATTACACTAATAAAAAAGATGTATTAAAACTAATGTAATAAAAAGTAAGTGCAAAAATGTAATGCAAGTGCAGTACAGTGCAAGTAGGCTACATTACTGCAAATTGTTTCCAGCGAAAAACTGCGATACGCATGTTTATAAAAATAAATAATAAAGGTAACATTCCCACTCGTGGATATTTTAATTAGCAATTTTTAAACTATAAATAGCCTGGCTAAACGGCAGTTGGGAGTTCAGTTTGAAGCAACAGACAAGCAAACCAAGTGCGAGAAGGAGAGCGGGTCAGGCGAGGGGAAGAATGGGCTCGCCCCAGGTTTGGCTTCCGGAGCGGGGCTGAAGCGAAGCTGAAGCATCTCGTCTCCCAGAGAAAGCTGCAGCTGTCGCAGCGAAAAAGTAAATACATTAGGAAAGATAACCACGTAATAAGCCTAATATTTATTTAGTTATAAAACTAATGTTAAATAAGATGTCATAAAGTGTGTTATCTTTTCTTCAGATCAGATACTGTATGAAAAGGGAGAGACAGAAATGGAAGTTAGACTGAGAGGTGTTTACAGTTTGAACAACACCGGTACTGTATTTACTGTAGAAATATTGCATGAATCACTAGTATAGGGAATTGGGGGACCTGCTGTAGGAGCGTTCTATCCGAGGTGAGTGTGCGTGTGTGTGTCAGAATGTGGGTGTGTTTATATATATATATATATATATATATATATATATATATATATATATATATATATATATATATATATATAAACACATATATATATATATATATATATATATATATATATATATATATATATATATGGTCTTATCTTCCACCATTATGCAGTTAGACCTTGGAAAAATATTATTTTTTAAAAATGCCAATGTGAATTTTATTTTCATTGCGTTACTGATTCAAATCAAAGTCAGTAGGGTTTTATTCAGAGCCATGATCTTTCTTTTTAAACCATTGATGCAGTACTCCTGTGTGAGAGTCAAGAGCTCAACTCTGCAGCTCTGCTGCATGTTATCCCACAACAATGGGCTTTTTCTGTACTTTTATAGCAACTTTCCTGGTTGGATAATGTATTAGTACATTAGTGCGGGTGCTACTGTATTAACAACATGCATATCATTTGTTGTAAGTACTGATACATGTGTAACAGGATGGTGAATCGGCATCCACACACACTGCAAGTGAGCATCTTAACCACTGTGCAAAAAAGCCAGCCTTGTCAGCATTTGTGGTTCTAGCGTTTTAACCTCTTTCAGGTCGGAATTCGTTACAGCAGTGCATGACTCAACACTGCCTGTTACACATGTATTAAATCATGGAATCACAGAGTGTAGCTACAGTGTAGCTACTGTAACTCTATTTTAAATGTATCCCAATCCTTTTTCCAAACGAGTACCATATTTTCAACATTACAAGCGTAGGTTCCTTTCAGAGAATGTGAGAAAGCTTCAAATACAACCTCTAAAAACCTCTATGCACTGCAGTACCAGGAGTAAAATGATGGTATATTTACCATGAGAAGAATATTTACATGAGGTTTTTTTTTTCTGTACTCAGTTATCCTGTAGATCTCATTTCTTCCACTTCAATGAACAAGACAAAACTGTCAAAGTATGGTCAAATGGCCCACATTGAAATGTCTGATATGTTGCCATGGTGAACACAGATGTGGTAAAAGAGATTACTCACAGTGTCACAAAATTGACGTCTTATTTGTTATGGCAAGGTACCCAAACAAAGTAAAAAAAAATAAATAAAAAAATAGTATTGATTATTAATGTACAGCATTTGCCAGAAGAATGAGTGTTGAAACCACCTGATAAAGAAAAAAAAAACTTGTTTACATCTCATTTGTGTTTACAGTTAAAACAAACCACTTTATAGCAATATATATATATATATATATATATATATATATATATATATATATATATATATATATATATATATATATATATATGTGAAGGCTACACAAGTTGTATTCATAATGTGATGTACTTTAAAAGCATATAATGCTAAGTGTGATAAAGGTTTCTTTTGATCTTATAGTTACAGTATGAAAGGTTGGTGGTTTGGCTTGAATGGCTATATTGTATCTTTTCTCTTTTGCAATGTGATAAGGGCTTCTTTGGATGTCGTACATAATGAAAATTAGGTGGTTCAACGTGAACAGCTACTGTAGCTTTCAGCCTTTGCAATGTAAATGATCCACACTGAAATGGATAGAGACGTCAGTTATAGCTCAATCTCAGCAGCACAATCACATTTATATATGATTCTCTTGATAATAACAATGACAGCACAGATGTTACAGTAACATTTATTAGGTTTGTAGAGGGTCTGAAAGCCCTCAGTCTGTGTTCAAATTTAATAGCCATGATCAAAGGTTACGATGCACTTTTTGTGTTAGAAAATAGGGGCATTACACAGTAACCCGGGGGCAGGATATAACAGCTTCATGAGATTGAAATGATGGCTGGAGTGGGTCAGCGTCTTCGTCAGTAGAACACATCAGCAACCTGAGGCAAAGGGTACAGAGTGACAGCTAGATTTTACAGGAGCTGTCAGGTATTAGCAGATCACAGGGAAAGAGAGACAGCAGCATACATTCAGGATTAAAGACACATTTCAGACAGCACATGGGTTGTGCATACAACTGGATGATTACAAGTTCTTGAGCTAGATACATTAGCTATCAGCTGAACCAGTAAAACATTCAAAATCTGTCTTGCGCTTCAGGAGGTCCTAAGTGTGAAGTCTGTTCTCCTACCAGCTTCACCAGCTTCCTGTGCACACGTGGTGGGATAGTAAAATGTTGCCTTTAAGATTGTTATTCAGTTACCAGTTATGTAGTTGTCTGATGCTGGCTGTTCCACACCAAGCTGCAGGCATAAAATACAAGTGTCTTCAGCAGCTTTTCTCTCCGGTTGTGGAACTTCCTGCTCAAGGCCATTTAGCAATTTAGACTCCTTTATTGAATTCAAGTTCAAGACTTCTCTGTTTATCAGGGCTTACAAATAATATTTAGCTTCTATAAAGCACCTTTACATTCTTGCTGTGAAAGGAACTGTAGAAATGGGTTTTGCATAATATTATATAGTATAAAAACAGGAAAATGTTTTACAGTATGGTATTTACGGACTAAGTTTTCTCTTACTCTTCAGTTTATGTTGCACTCTCTCTCTCTCTCTCTCTCTCTCTCTCACACACACACACACACACACACACACACACACACACACACACAATACATACATATTTTATTACACCGTGTAACAATTATTATTTTTTTTTTTGGTTCCTGGGTAGTAAGTGTTATTTCCTAATTGCTTATGCCTCAAAAGTATAGAAAATGGCTATTATTCCCCACAATCTTTGCTTTTGTGACCAGGACAGTGATTTTGAAATGTACCTATTTTCCAGAACATTCCAGATAGATTCAGTGCTGAGTAAACTTGGAGTAACTTCTAGAACTTTCTAGAACTTTCCAGTAATATAAATAGTAGTATAAATACAGGGACCTTAAGCCCACCAGTTCAGTTTAGTTCCAGCTGCTTAAGTGGATACATATCTGCATTTTTCTGAGATGGCATCAAGAGGCTGCAAGCATCCGGCAGATGCATTTTGCTATGTCTGCGGCCAATTTATCAAGACAAGAGCGAAAAAGTACTCCGTGGAAGCATCTGCTAAGATGTGTGAGGCCTACAAGGCATATTTCGGCATGCCTGTCGGGGATCAAGACAAACCCTGGGCACCTCATTTCACCTGCGAGCACTGCAAAAAAACTCTGGAAGGTAAGATGGACAATTGTTGCTCGGAATTTTATGTTAAAATTTGTTAAAATTTTTAAAATTGTAAAAGTTTTTAATTTTAAAATGTTTTACAATTTTCAATGTTATTGAAAAAATATATCATATATGAAAAATGTTGCGAGAATCATTGTGGGGAGGAACAACGTCAAGTGGGAGCCACTGGTGGACCCCCGGAAGGTGCTGATGCCACCACTGCACATCAAATTGGGCCTTATGAAACAATTTGTCAGAGCTCTAGATAAGGAGTCGGCAGCCTTCAAGTACCTTCAAGACTTCTTCCCTAAGCTGTCTGAGGCAAAGGTCAAAGCCGGTGTCTTCGTCGGACCACAGATAAAGAAGATCCTGGAGTGCAATGAATTCCCCAAGAAGCTCACTAGTAAGGAGAAAGCGGCTTGGAACAGCTTTGTCGCAGTGGTTCGGGGCTTCCTGGGCAATCACAAGGCCGAAAACTATGTGGAGCTGGTTGAGACTTTGGTGAAGAACTACGGCACAATGGGCTGTAGGATGTCCCTCAAAGTCCATATCCTTGATGCTCATCTTGATAAATTCAAGGAGAACATGGGAGCGTACTCGGAGGAGCAAGGCAGCGCTTCCACCAGGATATACTGGACTTTGAACGCCGCTACCAAGGACAGTATAACGAGAACATGATGGGAGACTACATTTGGGGGCTGATTCGTGAAAGTGATTTACAGTATAATCGTAAATCTCGAAAAACTACTCACTTCTAAATCTTTTGTAGTCATTTTTGTATTACTTTAGTATAAATACATGTTAATTTGGATTCATATGTTGTTTTTTTCTGACTTTATGTGAACGAAAAGACACAAATTCGCCCGTTTTCTCATTGGAAATAGGTAAATTTCAAAATATCACTGTCCTGGTCACAAAAGCAAAGTTTGTGGGGAATAATAGCCATTTTCTATACTTCTGAGGCATAAGCAATTAGGAAATAACACTTACTACCCAGGAACAAAAATTGTGTTATATCAGTTTCCTATATATATATATAGATAGATAGATAGATAGATAGATAGATAGATAGATAGATAGATGTTTATAATAATTATTATTATTTTATTATATATAGTAGTCAGTAGACAGATCATAGGCATTGCTCTGTTTTATTTTGTTGTGCTGACAAATCCATAAATGTTTTATATCAATCTGTAATCAATCTGTAGGTACGAGCATTCAGTGTTTTAATGTAATTTAAACCAAGTTAAAAAACTGTATATATAAACCCACACACGTACATTATTGTACATGACGATATTATTTCTTTTGGAGACACTATTTGTCAGGTTGAAGTGAATTGATAAGATTTCAGGTCCTGATAATGTGTAGACTGTTAATATACCAAAAACGTTTTTATTCACGGATATGTAAATATAGACGTACGAGAGAGAGAGAGAGAGTTTTTTTTTTTTATAAGTACCTGCATTTGTAGTCGAATTTCACTAATGAGAAGCATATTCTGTATAAAACAGGCGATGCTATGTTCGATATGATTCATTTGTTACATCGCATATAAACTGCCTCACATCAGCTGTGACAGAAAGAGACACTTAAAGCAAAGCGGGATTTTTTTTTTTTTCTGCACACACTTCCCTGCGCCTCTGTTACCAGGGGAAGTTAGGAAGCCGTCGGTGGATGCTGATAAACACCCTGTGTAGTAATACAAAAATATGTTTTAAAAAAGTAAACGTCAAGAAGTAATAAAAATATTTGAATACAACTTGCTGTAGTATATTTATATTTACGTAGCGCGACGAGCTAACGGGAGAGAAGGTTGGTTTGATCTGCAGCGACGGCGTTCTACTGTCTGAAGAACATTAAGGGAAGGTCCAGAATAGGTTGCTTTGCATCTAAACGGACTATTATTCAGCTTGGCAACAGGCAGAAATGGAATCTAGACATATTAATGAACAAAGTGCTACTAAAAAAAACTTTCTGGAATCCTGAGAGTGTCAAGACAGAGGCGTGCAATTAACGTGCGTAAAAAAAAAATAATAATAAAATTCTCCAAGGAAATTAATGCATTATTCGCACAACTTAAATGCATTTAATTGACAGTCCTAGTGTATATATATATATATATATATATATATATATATATATAAGATGATCTTCTCACCCAAGGTAGTTGGACCTGCAAGATATTAAATAAATATTAAATAAATACATTCTGTTTATGGCCTCTTCACAACCAGCTTTTTAGATAGAACCTTGAGCTCAGGTTGTCAATTACAGCAGTACACCACTGGATTGGAATGTAAGCAAAGACACATTCGAAACTAGTGCCGGTAAGCATGTTATGTATCCCACTCTAGATATACCCACACTTGTGGTATAAATCGAAAAAATCATTGAAAGAGCATTGCCTGCTCACCTCTAGAATGATTATACTTAGGCCTGTGTTAACTAATGTTAGTCATGTAAGCATCCCCTCCCTACCCAGGTGCTGTGCCTTGATAGCTATAGATAGACATTTGTGAGGTAAAAGATTCAGCGTCAATAATGTAAAATCTCCAAATTGGACGCTGAAGTTGTCCCTTAGCTGTTGAAGGAAGCTTGTCATGAAGGGACTGATCACATGATCTGACTCAAGTGCTAATCGGTAACTGCAGAGTTGAACAAAATGCAAAAGCTTCCCAGAGCTCAAATCTGAGATAAATAGATCCAGCTTCTTCTGAAAAGCTTCCAGCTTCTCGACCAGGTCGCTGATTGTCTTCAGTTGCACATTAAGGGTATTCAGGTGGCCAAATATGTTACAAAGAAATGCTACTTTGATTTTTATACTAGATTCATTATTTTCTAGAAGGGACAGATATGCTGCCTTCTTTTGGGCACTGTGTTGAAGGAACTGAAGAATTTGAGCCTTGACCTCACAGAAGCGTGCCATCGATGTACCATTACTAAGCCAGCGAACATCATTGTGGAGAAGAAGATCTTCATGCTTTGCAGAGGACTCGGTGACCAGTTTACAAAATAGTCTATGCTGCAGACTTGAGAAAGTTCTGATAAAATTGATTATTTTCATGACAGTCTTCATCACAGTCTTCTCAAAAATGATGTCTCCACTGGCGTACAGAGGGGTCAAACCCAATAGTTCATCTTGAAAGTTGGCCAGCAAAGCATCAGCACCTCTCAGATCGTTCACCAATAAATGGAGCACTTCATCATCCAATGTCTGTATACGGCGCAATGTAGTGGTATCTGACAGGGGAATGCTTGACAGCATTCGTGACGGTTGCTTTTGTCTTCTCATCAACTACCACTTCCTTGAGAACAGCCAGCAAACACCCTTTGAGGGTTTCGGAATCAGCAAGGGGCTTCTTCTTACATGCCATAATCCAGGCCACTTGTAGAGAAGCTACCATAGCCTTGTGTTGCTGTGATGCACAACTTGTGAATCTTACTTCCATAATTATAAGATGTAATCAGTGAGTCGACCTTGGATGGCATTGTGTTCGACTTCAAAGGATAATATTCCTTGACAGAAACACATTCGTTGCAAAACAGACACATTGGCTTGGCTTTGACTGCATTTGGTAAAATGAACAAATACTCATGAATCCATTCTTCTTTAAAAGCTCTGTTTTTAGTGTCAATTTTACATTTTGTTCCTGTGAGAGTAGAGAGAGCCATTATGATGCAGCTTATTTCAGCAGACTCTGCACAGAAGCAAACCATGCATAGAAGAGTGCCACTACTTTTGACCATAGCTGTACAGTTTGTATATAACAATTTATCAAGTTATGATAGTTTACTGGAGAGGAATTCACATTTTAGGGGTTGGAACTGATAGATAAATGCTAAATGTTGAACTGGATAATCATCCTGAAAGATCCTATTGGGTCATTTGAAGCATCTATTAGCCCAGCGATTATAAATAATTCACATATAAAAGAAACATACCTTTTCCCCCTTTCTAAATATGCTATACATTTTCCTCATTTTAACCAGTGTTGCATCTGAAATTTGAAGGTCAGGATATGACAATTCTGCCACGACTGGCAGTTAAAGAGCTGTTGCCAAGAACAAACCCCTTCGAGAGGTGGCATTAAAGCCAGGGAAACCTAAACTTCAAACTAAACACCCACTCCCTGAGGGTCCAGGACAAACTAATGCATTCATTCAAAGCAGTTCCTTTCATTTCATTTCTACATATTTATAAAGTCTGTTTTTACTACCTTTGCTTTTTCTTTTTAAATCCAAATTAAAGGTATGGGAATGAGCCAGGCCTTTTATCTTACCCTAATAAATATCGAGTAATGCACAAATGAGAGCACAGGAGCCCGGATCTGTAGCTGGTAGCCTCCTCATTCACTCTAACACCTGGTAAAATTATTCATTAATTCAACAAGCACATTTTGAAAGCAGTAGTTCAAAGGCCCTGTGAATTGTAGAACAAGGTGTTCAAAACTAAAGTGCACTTCAGTTCTGGCTGTGGCAGAGAGAGACACTTCCTGCAAGATGAAGAGCCTGGAGAAACAATACACAAGCTATGATTTCTTTACTTTTTGCATTTATTTTCAAAGGTTAATGCCAGTAGTAGTAGAGTAATCCTCAAGCATTACTGGGGGTTCATTGAGTTTTCTTCTGCTATGCTTTTTTCACAGGCACATTAGAAACCTTTAAGATTCAGTTCTGGTGATGCCCCACTTTGAAGAAAAGACTGTAATGTGTGCTGTAACTATGGATAATAAAGGTCGATTAGATTGAGATTTATCATGTATTTTGGAAAATGTGCTGTGGAAAGATGCAGGAGACAAATGCTCCAAGAAACAAACTTCAAGAAATGTATATAAGACATGGTTGTCTATTTTCATGATCTAAACAGCATCAGCTCTAATAAAGCCATCCTAAAATCCTAGACCTACCATATTTTATTGTATTAGTATCACCTCTGGGCAGAAAACACCAACAGGATTATGTTTAAATAATGAAAATAGTGTCAATACTGTGGATGATTAGTTTTACAGTATCTACAGTACAGTACAGTATCTGTTCTGCCCTTTCTGCAGAATATAAGCTCTTGTTTTGACATGCTATTCTTCAATTGCTTGTTAAGTCGTTGACCTTGACATTGTATGGAGTTTGTCAGGTAGAAGTCTGGCAGTTCCAAAAAGATTTATTAAGAAAGCATGTTCTTCCACTTTTGATGTTTGTGTGCACATTTGGCACTATTACTAAATGGAAGTGTTAGTATGTTGCTGTTGGCAATGAATGACGCTGACCAGTGTTTTACTGAATCAAGTACACTGCATTGTCTGTAGTTTATATTCTGAGCTCCATTTCATGGTGAAATCTTCCAGTGTCCATTAAAGAGCCATCATATGTTCTTCACAATTCGGTAACCTAGATATCTTGGTGTGCCTACATGTGCTCTTTACTTTCCCCACACTCTGACCTTGATTTGATCCCCAGATCTATTGACTCCAGTGTCAGTATTCTTGTTCTTAGCCTTATGCTCTGATCACTGTCTCCCTTTGCAGACACAATGAACACAAACCGAAAAGGTTTCACAGGGTCAGTATCTCCAACGACTGTACCAGCCCCTACTCACCAAGCATTTTCCCTTCAGGCGCATGGTTTTCTACTTCAAAGCGGGTATGTTCTACCTCAGAGATGGAAAGCACTGTCTTTAAATATGGGCTAATTGAGGATAGTGCTGAAATGCTTGGCTACACTGCTTTATGTCATGTGTATTAATTAGGGAGGAATTCAATAGTACTGGAAGTCCATCAAATTTTACAATACTTTTGTATTTCTAAAAATTCAAAACATCTGCAAACGAATGTGTGTTATATACAGACAATTACGGTCTACACTGCCTGTTTTATTAATGAGTTTGAACTTTTGTTAAAATGGTAAAAATGTTCAACACATAAAAAGGTTTAAGGCTTTCCGAACTCTTGCCTAGCGTTGCCTTGACCTTGTAGCTCTGTAGCTTTGCACATAGCCCGAACTAGTGCAGCTGTGACCTCGGACTGATGAGATAAAACCCTTGTTTTTGGATACGTTGTTTTTGCTTACCACAAACCAAAATCAAACCAGCTAAAACTGGTACCAAACCACAAACTTCTGCTAAAAGTGACGTGCGATACTTCTGGTACCACGTCATGGAATGCCTACAGTACGTCTGCTAAGAAATAAGAAATACACCTCCTACGAAGTGGGGCCAACTCTGTTTATTGGTGGAAGTAAGGAATTTCCACTCCCTCTAGGTGGAGTTTCACTCCCAGTGGGCTGGCGTTTGCTGGGTATATTAATGCTTGTAACAGGTATTTCTGTTGCTCGGGTTCCACCTGTCGAGACATGTATGGTTACTTGCAGCTCTCTTGCTCATATTCCACCCTGTGAGACCTGTGAGTTTACTTTCAGCGCCATTGCTGCTGCTGTTGTATTGTACATGATTTACTGTGATCAAAGAAGTCAATAAGGTCTTGTAGGTAATGTTTCTCACCAGTTTATTACAGATAAAGCAGAAGTCTCCACAGCATTACAGTACAGTGAACCAAAGTACTGGGTGACCCTCAACAGCACTGAGAATCACAAGGGACTTCTCCAAAACAGCAGTATTAATGCACACATCATAACACTACTTTATACATATTCATTGACCAATCACAGGCTGCCACCACCCCGTCCTTAACCAATAAGCACACATTGATTAGCATACATGTCTTCCTTATTCTATATAACTAACCTTAGTTAACTCCAAGGTCCAGTTTCAGCCAGATTCTTTGAAAAACAAGATAGGCTTCAGTAAAACACACAAAAAACCACATAACTAGTTACAACCACCTCCTGCCTCAGGCATGTACACAGTTCTGCACTCAGTAGTTTTTCACTGCTACCACTTTATTCTATTGTGTCACACGACGCCCAGTACCCCTAATATTCCTACAGTATCCTGTGCTACTTACCCAAAGAAGACTATTTTATTATTATTATTAAGAAAACTAGCCTTACAAAGGTAACACTTTACATTAAGGGCCGGACCAAATCAAACTCTGATCACTCTTGTGAAAGCGTGTTTATGCGATAATATCGCATTTTTTTCATCATGAAACCAATACTAGCCATTTCCAATCCGCAAAATGGGCGGAGAGAAGTTTTGCAAGAGCAGGAGGGACCGCCGAAAAAACATGAAAACAGCTGTTGACCAATCCCCAGCCGGTATTTGTGACATTTTGAAGGGGCGGAAACAAGGCGGTAACATGCGAAAAGAGGCGAAGACACATTAAGTACATTATAACTATGCATAATGACATTGTAAGTACACATGTATTTACTAAGTAACTATTATGTAAATACACAGTAATTAGATACACTTAATGTAAAGTGATACCCATAATATATATATATATATATATATATATATATATATATATATATATATATATATATATATATATAATATTTTTATTCTAAAGCTAACTATTAGCTAATTATCACATATTCTATAGCCTTTAAATTAATTTAATGGGCTCAATAACCTCTGGATGTATGTCATTCATTCTTAATCATGTTGAAGGTGAACAGCAGTTTATCATCTGTAGTGTTGGATGAGTGATGCGTGCAATTTGTTCCACCTGCTACAACTGATCTTACCCAATCTTCCTCCATACAATGTAAACAAACACCTGTGCGGATTACAAGAGGTCAAATATCAAATTAAAACAATTCTCTGGGTTAATGAACCATTGCATACAGATCATTGGACTTAATGAGGTTAGACTTGCTTTCAAGTTCCTAATCTAGTCATGAGTATCAGATGCCATAGCATGCTATGTTTACAGTTCCTGTGAAATGAGTTTAATTTTTAATATTGTAACTGTGTAATAAATGAATAATAAGGAGACAGATAGAAATCCTTGTCCCTAATCGGAAATGTCAACAAGCGAGTGGCAGGTGATTTATTAAGCTATTTATAAAGACATATACTGCATTTTATATATATACAGTATATATATATATATATATATATATATATATATATATATGTGTGTGTGTGTGTATATATATACACACCGTATATGCTCAATGTAGCACCCAGGCTCGACTGTCTGCCCATATTCATATTAGCGCCCAGTTTTACTGGCCAAAGGTTAACAATCGTCCATGTTCTCCAGTCCAGTAGCCATTGTTGAAATCTTACAGGGCTGCATTATGACAAATAAATTGTAATGCAATAAATATCCATTTCAAATGGACATATTTACGTTATACTAAAGTATAAAAGCAGTGTGAAGTAGTGGTTAGGGCTCTGGACTCTTGACCGGAGGGTCATGGGTTCAATCCCAGGTGGGGACACTGCTGCTGTACCCTTGAGCAAGGTACTTTACCTAGATTGCTCCAGGAAAAACCCAACTGTAAAAATGGGTAATTGTATGTAAAAAATAATGTGATATCTTGTAACAATTGTAATAAATAATAATAATAATAATAATTACATACATAAATACACAACATACAGTGCTTTTAAAAACAAAACAGCAAGTTTAGCTAGAATTCGACACTTCAACTACGTAAAATGTATCTACACACAACAAGCTGATTGCATGTGTTGTGTGCATTACTTATTTTAGTGTAGTCATGTTAAGTTTATGAACATAATTTAGATATTTTATTTAACATCACGTAATCAAAGAAACTACAAAATGATATCACAAAAGTCTACCGAAATCCATAATAGTAGTACAGTATTTCATATTAGATTTCCTAATGTCAAATTTCAATTTCTGTCAGTTTTCCGTTAAGTATATGGAACACTACAAAGCTGTATATAATTCAGTATGTTAACATAACATTATTCAGTAGATTTCATTCGACTTTATGAAGCAAAATTAGTTAATTCTACAGGGTGATGCAAAACTTTTGGCCATAGCTGTATGACAGAAATATCAATAAGAATTTGTTAATACAACTTGACTGTTAGGGAAATTACTCCCCTTTAATGCTGTGGTAGCCTTTAAAAAGACATTTTGGGGGTTCCCGAGTGGCGCATCCAGTAAAAGCACTCGCTAGAGTGCAGGATGCGCTTTATAGCCTGGACGTCGCGAGTCCGAGTCCAGGCTATTCCACAGCCGACCGTGGACGGGAGCCTCCAGGGGGCGGCGTTCAATTGGCCGAGCGTCGCCCGGGGGGAGGGAGGGTTAGGTCGGCCAAGGTGTCCTCGGCTCACCGCGCACCAGCGACCCCTGTAGTCTGGCCGGGCGCCTGCGGGCTTGCCTGTAAGCTGCCCAGAGCTGCGTTGTCCTCCGACGCTGTAGCTCTGAGGCGGCTGCACGGTGAGTTCGCAGTGTGTAAAGAAGCGGGCGGCTGACGGCACACGCTTCTGAGGAGAGCGTGTGTTCATCTTCGCCCCTCCCGAGTCAGCGCAGGGGAGGTAGCGGTGAGCTGAGCCTAAAAAATAATTGGGCATTTCAAATTGGGGAGAAAATAATAAAAACTAATTGGCAACGACTACATTTTAGAAAAAAAAAAAAAAGAAAAAGACATTTTAACCATTTTTAAGCATTTTAACTTCAAGGCTTCTTTACACCACTGTGCTCTGTCTTCACTTCAATATAAACTATGGTCATCAGCCAACTTCTGGAATAAATTTGAGGAAAAAATAAAACATCAAATAAAGATGCATTTACAAAAATACAACCTCAATTACGCATATAAGAAAACGACATACGGAGGCAGTTTGCAGCTGTCTCCTTTCCAGTCATGATTACTCGCACCTGTTTTTCTCCCTTTTTGTGAACTGTGGTATTGCTTGGCATGTCGAAAAATAAGAGGGTCTGATCAGCACTTCTGATCTATCCAAGCTGGTACTGTTTGTTAGAATGGAGCCCAATAATGAAACGCTGAAATTGTAAAAGTTTCTATTCGAATTCCTCATTAACCTAATGATGCTTCTTTGAAAATGGCTGTCCGTATGTCATGGGTGATTCGAGATCAGGCAGTAACGTTTTGGTTCGTTTTTTCTCAGCAGTCAGTCACGTTGCTGTTTGTGTACTCGGGTAGTCACGTCTTTTGTTACTGATTTTAATACATGCATCACTATACTGTACCGAATTTAAGACGCAGGCCATTTTTGAGAAGAAAATAATTGGTTTAAAAAGTGTGTCTTAAACTTGAAGGAATAAAAGCTAAGTGGTCCTGGGTCGATGATTTCTCAATGGCCAATAAGTGCCTACTCTCAAATAGTCGCTCTTATCCAAATAACTGTTCAGATTAAGACAAGATTGAGAAAATAAGCACCCACGTGCTATTTTGAGCAAATACGGTATTTGGATTTTTGTATTCTAGCAATGAACATGCTGTATTGTATGAGTTTCATAAAACTCATACAATACAGCATACTTTGTATTGTATACATTTAAGCCTCAGTTGCTGCAGTTTGTTTCAAAATCACAGTATTGATTTTTTTTTAATGAATAAGTAAAAAAAGAAAATAATTTCTTATGGATTTTGGGCTAATTCTTTTGAGAAGAATAAATGCCCTGAACACTGCAATAAAGAACCTTTTACTTTCAGTCTTTATTTGTACACTTTTATTCTCAGTTCATAAATGTTATGTTGAAAAATATAACAAAGGATACCTTGATTGATCCATCTGAGTCAAAAACATGTTTTTTTCTAGGTGGGATATAAAAATGGTTAAAGCCAGTCAGCTTTCCTATGGCAAGCGCAATTCCAAGATCTGACGATCAATGAATTCTGTACAGAGACCTCAAAACACAAGGTGCCAGGAAAATCAGGTATGATAAAAAAAAAAGAACACCATTCGTATGTGCCTATTTGGATATTTAAAAAAATAATCATATGTTAAGTTCACACACAGAGAACTGAAATATGATTTCATTTGAAACCTATACCAATTGAAATTGAATTTGATTCATATTTAGCAATCTTTATCAAGACAGTAATCAAGGTTTCTTAAAAACAAATCAGCACAAATAGATACATAAGTTGCATAATGTTTTAGAAAGACTCTTCTAAAGATTGATAGATTTTTTCAAATAATATTTTACAGTATGTAAAAAGCAAGAATAAAATCAAATTCAATTTACCAATGTCAACAGTTTGAGCAATACTAGTGCTTTTGTCATTTTGGTTCATTCTAAAATTCGTCTTGCATGAAATACACCTACAAATAAAATCTGCTTTAAATTTTTCGTAACCTATTTCTGGAATCCATATCCAGGGTCCATATTTCTGAGTCACTGGAAGAACTGGCGCACGTACCAGTCTGTCCCTATATCCCTTGACACTGGCTTTTGACTGCACACGGCACGCTTGTGCTAATGGAAACCAGAAGAATTGGTGTGGGTAAATGAGAAATAAGAGGGATATTTAATTGCTGTATTTACTGGGTTTTTACACATCTTGAGAGTGCATTTTGTCTCCATGGAGACAAGGTCTCCAGTATCAGTGTGGTGAAGTGAAGCTTCACAAAAGAACTGTCCCCGGACTCTTGGTTTAGCTCCAGCTGATGCTAAAGCACAAGGTCATGAAAGTCTACAAAGCGGATGGAGCCTTGCTTTTTCCTATTATTTAAAGAGCATATTTACACTATCCTTATTGATAGAAGGAACAGTGCATTCATACAAGTGGTTTCAGATTTGGTTTAATTCTGAGATGTTGTTTATTAGCTTTTACTGCTTTGGTGCTACTATTGAGCCCTGGTTGGGTTTTCTTTATTTTTGATTGGTCTCTCACACTTAATAATATGTCATGTCCTTCACTTGGAATTTAGAAGTTTCCATTAATCCCACAGGCTTCTATTACTTTCTACTATAAGTCACAAAGTGGTGAGCCCCAATGCATGAATAGCTTCAGCACATATATGTTGGGTAGTTCGCCTCCATCAGTATCTTGGCATACTTCTTCAATGGACTTTGTTGACAAGCTGCGCATTCATTTTACATAACATGCCATGGCAACTGGTCCTTGTATTTGTATGTTTATAATGGAAATAACAGAATGTGCACTGTGCCGTTATTCCATGTTAATACCAGTTTTTTAACCTTACAGATAATTTAGCAAACGTGTGTTTACTTTTTTCCAACCCTTTTCCAAAACGTTGTCCCAAAAGTGAAATGAATATAGGTAATGCTTGTTTTTTTCATTATTATTATGGTGCCCTGCCCACTATATCAGTCAGTTCCATGAACTGGTCTGTTGCTTAGAATTGTTTTCTAAGTCTTTTCATTGGGCTGAGTGTTAAAAGTACAGGCTTCCTTGCATCGAGAGCTTTCTATAATGGTTGTGATTATATGCGCTGCGCCTCTTCACCCATTAAAGCTTTTAAACACAACAGCAAATTTAGCCCACAAACATGCTAAGAGCAGTTTAAAGGCAAACATCTCTAGAGCTATAACTCACGGTGTAGAGCTACATAAGGAATGAAACCCTAGACAACAACTCCTATACCTTCTATTAGCCTGAGTGTACACAATTCTGTGACTACAGACCTCCACCAGTCCAGTCCAGGAATATGTGTGTCTTGTTTCATTATTATTATTATTAATATTATTTATTTCTTAGCAGACACCCTTATCCAGGGCGACTTACAATCGCAACCTGGACTGTATTATGCTATAACATCTTTTTTTAAAAAAAGGTTCAGATGTTTCAACATGTACTGGCATTTTTCCAGTGAAGCTTGTTTAAAACACATTTTTGTTTTCAATTTTATCTGAAATGTACACGTTTAAAAAATATTACAACAATGTAAAAAAAATATATATATATGTTACCGTAGATTTCATGTTCATAAGTACAAATGAAAGCAAATTTACACATGTAAGACCCATTCCTTCGATATACATAAATGTATCGAAGGAATACGATATATATCTACCACATGTTTCTGACCCCAAAGTCAGAGCAGATTACAACACTAAGCAGGTTGAAGAGAGCATAGCACAGTGGTTAAGCAATCAAACTGTTGTTTTGTGGTCTCCTGGTACTAGATACGTGAGTTTAAATGGCAGACATGTTGAGAAGTGTAAATGTTTTCTAAATGAGCGAACACATGAGATAACATTTATTAGTTTACTCTTCGTAGCACACTGCAGCTTTGCCTTTTGGGAAATTAAATATTAGTGCTTTGTGTTGTTGATGGTATTTTATTGTCAATTCTGCTGGGTCAGTAATGAGTTCCATCATGATATGGATTAGACCGCTTGACCAATAACTAATCTTTAATGATGATATAAACCAGAAATCTGTAAGTAACTGTTGAATAACAGTAAATGCCTGGTAACTGGCTTAATATAATACCTCATGATTAGTGATTCACAGTAGGATCAGTCTCTGCTGTATTGGGTTGTGATATAAGACATGAGATATGATTATTTTGTTAGCTACAATCACGTTCGGCATAGTAGTGGCAAAGTTGTATGATGTATTGTGTGTCTTACTAAGGCTTTGGGGTAACACGTATACATCACGGCGCAGTTCAAAATGTTGATATGATAAAAGTGGTCGGAATTCTTATGTTGTTGTTATATTCGATGTCAGAGTTTTAATTCTAACCCTGTATTGTGAATGTCACTCACGACACAGCACTGCATGGAAGCCCAAGGTTTCTGCAAGAACCTTCTCAGGACCAGCCAGACACATGAGACACACAGCAGGAGAAGATTGAAAGAGGAACGCTGTTGCCATTGGCAACCAATCAAACTTAATACAGCCAAACCAAGACTACAGCAGTTTAGATCTAAACCCTAACTCCAAAGTCTGAAAACCCCTGCTTGCCAGTGCGGTCCACTGATTCCTTGCATTTCAGTGTAGTGTCTTTCTCTATCTATCTATCTATCTATCTATCTATCTATCTATCTATCTTATCTATCTATATAGATAGATAGATAGATATAGATATAACTACAGTATATACATAACCAATTTTAAAATACAGATATTTTAACCAGTAAAGTCATAGTTGAACATATTATCACAGTATAACAAAATAATGTATGTGCAGATACTGTACATGTAGTTGTTGTTGTTGTTGTTGTTATTATTATTATTATTATTATTATTATTATTATTATTATTTGTTTGTTTATTTATTGATTTATTTATTTGGCAGATGCCTTTATCCAAGGCGACACACAGATGTTACAGGGCAGTACAGGGTTATGAGTGCGTCCTAACTTTTGGACATGCCTATAAAATAAATACACCTACCTATTGTCTCCTTCATGTGAGTGACAATGTGTGCCCTCGACAGTTTAACAAAACCAAGCAAGCTAATTTTGTTTTCCCTTAGAAAAAAGAAAGGGTAATAAATGCCCTTGTTACGATGTGTAAATGCTTTATTGATATCAGTTTTTCTTTTTTTTTTTGTAAGTGTAGTCCATGTATTTTCTAAACTGCCACCACGCCTTGATCACAATCTCTTGAATGGCAGGTATTTGTGTAAACATGTTAATTTGCCTGAAGTACACTGGATGGAAACAGGAACAGTCAGAGGAGAGTGTTCCCATGAACACTCAATGGTGTTGTGTGTCCCGTTCCCAGAGCTCCCGGCTCTCTTTGAGGACAGCACTGGAAATGCGTTCATTCAGATGAGCTGAAATCAATCATATAATGAGCGATACTAAATGATCCTCATCTTCGAAGGGACTGAATAAATCATTGTATCTTTGACAGGCTATGTGTGCCACAGATTGACCAGAGAAGTTGTGTGGCAAGACTTTGATAGCTGTGGTTGTGATAGTGGCAATTTAGCAATGAATGTATCTTTGTGCTTTGGCCAATTCACCAAGTGACACCTGTTGAAACTAAAACTGCACAGAAAAAAATCTAAATCTAATAGTGGGGATGAAACAAAAGCTGCAGCTGTCAAAGCAGAATACAACCTCGTCCTGACGGATGAACCCCCTGCTTGGAGAAAGCTTACCTGGAAGCAATTGGAAACCGATAAGCCCCTTTCTCCTCTGTGACATACCTAGACTAAACTCAGGTCAACTGGATTCTTTACAAGTGGCTATAGAAGGTGATGGCTGTAAGGGAAAGTCTCCCCCTGGAATTGACTAGGTTCCCTGGGAGTATTAAAAATGTATGTCTGCTTTATTTATTCTTATTTTTTATTTTATTTTTATAAACCTTATTAATAAGCTGTTGCCAGAACAAGATACAGTTACTTCCATTACTGATATAAGAGGCCTGCCAAGTTAATAGGTTATTTCTGTTATCAGTTGAGTTTTTAATGTAAACACTCGATAGCTTGAGAAATCAGTTATCATTCTTTGAGAGGAAAAGGATAATAGGCAGTCGAACTCTACATACAAACAAAATTTACATTTTTCAAGCTTTTATTTCTAGCTCTATGCTGGAAAGCATGACAAACTATAACACAAAATGGTGAGCAAACCATTCTTTACTGTTGTTGAAACGGCCAGCCAGAGGCACAGAATGCTTACGCTACACATTTCTTCACTTAAGCCTGACTGTGCTGATGCAGCAACATTGGGTACCAGTGTTCCCATTCGTAGGCTTTTTTGTGTGTATCAGTAGTGACAGGCTTTGATACTACAGCACTATTTTTAAGGAGTTCACATGGCAGTAAATCCAGAAAAGAATATACTTGGCTTTTAACATTTGTTTCTATGACAGTAATATCAAGTGTGGCAACTCTCGCTTATTCAGGGGAGATTTAATCTGTACTGGGCTGCATTATAATCTGCATTTTATTTTGTATTTCTAAATTGACAATTAAACTTTTAAACGATCGGTGATATACATATGCATTCAGTTACACTGCATAGGCTTTAAATACATCGAAAGAACATGACTGTATCAGCCAAGGAAAGCCAACTCATTATTGGTGTAAAACTGATTTTTTTTTTTTTTTTTAATCACTTGGTGAAAATGGCCAATAATGCTTCACAGAAAGAAAAAAGAAAAAAAACATGGTTGTTTCCTTTTGATATTCATGAACATCAAACTTAAAAATACATAAATCTTTATGAATTAGGCCCATGCTGGGGTAAATGTAACACAAAAAGTGTTGCTGCTATAGAAACCAAAAAAGCTATACATCAAGAAGTACTGTGTGTACCTGTGGCTACCTTTATAAAAGTGTAGCATAGTAAAAGCATAGCAAAGTGTAATAAAGCATAGTGGAAGCATGCTGAAGCACAGGGGAGCATTGTAAAGAATAGCGATGGATGGTAAAGCATATTAATAAACATGACAAACCGGGGTAAACTATGATAAATACATAGTATAACCATGGGAAAAAAACATGCAACTGCAAAAATACAGTGCAGAAATACTGTGGTCATCTTTTTCAAAGGTATGCTGTATTTTTCAGTTTCATACCCTCAATGATAAAAGCCCTCCTTGTGATGAATAGTGGCCATTTTAGGCAGTGCATGCAAAAACAACTATAGACTCCAGCTGCTGTACCTTGATGGTACGTGATGGTAGTCAGTAAATCCTGTTGCTCAATCTGTTTGACAAGTTTCTTTGCTCTGCGGTAAATGTTCTTTTTCCACAACAGCAGCAGCACAAAGTGACCACTGTGCATGCAGAGTTTATTTAGACATGTATTATGTTATTACGTATTAGCTATGTATACAGGTAATGATCCACTAAGGTTAAAAGCATCTTGTTGACAGGACATGGTATGACTATGTTACAGAGCCTTAGAAATGGGCACTCATCCAGTGTTAACCCCTAGATGCAAAGTCTGTGATAGTGTAATATAGTGCTGACTCCAAACTCCATGCTAATCAGATGGCAGGTTAACTACACATGTCTGCTATTCTGCTACAAAGAAGGAGGACACTTGCAGGAAGTGTTTCTTAGATGTGACACTTAATATTATGTGTATGTATGAAAACGGATTCCAGAACCTTAATTTCCATACTGGAATAACAGAGAACATGTTAATTTATGTGCACACTATTTGGCTAATTTACATACCGTAGTGTGCACACTACATGTATTGTGAGTGATAATTTAGCCCCAGCAGTCCAAGCCTATCTTTTGGTCAGTGGCTTATTGTAAAAGGTGGAGGTGGCTTACATTGACCGAAAATGAGCAATCAACAGATGCAGCCCTCCGCAGGGGACAGGCAGAGGCAACATAAACTAAAACTGCATGCAGTGGAGTTAGAAATTCTAGTGGAGGAGGTTGTTTTAAATTATAATACCTTGTTTGGTCCAGCCTCTTTCAAAACTCCTGCTTCTAGAAAAAGCAGGTAATATGGGCAGCCATACAACAAAATGTCAATGCCCTGAGTCACAGCCCAAGAGCCATAGACATGTTAAAAAAAAATGGACTGAGCTGAAAAGAGAAACTAACGAGAAGATTGCTCAGAACCGGTCTGCAGCAAGACGCACAGGAGGAGGACCATCCAGCCAGGTGGAACTGACCAGCCTGGAAAAGAACTTTGAGAACATCTCCTCCCCAGAACAACTAGAAGGTGTGCAAGGCGTTACTGACACCACGAGGTAAGTTACAAAGGACACAAACCACTTCATTGCTTTTATAAAGAGTATTTCATAATTATGTAATATACAATACAATACAATTGTTTTTATATCGAGCCTTTCACAACAGAGTTATCACAAAGCGCTGTACAATCAAGAATAAGCTTAATCGAAAAGGAAAAGGATATGAAAACTTTAATGCAAGTAAATGCTGAATTTCGTGAAGCAAACAGACTCATTCCACGTGTTCGATGTGGAACAGGTTGTAGCCATTTTGCTAAATAATTTTGTTTGTTTTTCAAACACAACATTTCAAGTTGTAAAGACGAAATCTTCTGTTTCAAATTCATAGCTCTTTCATTTTCTAGAATGCTTTGGATACTACCCATGCGGCCTCTGTATGCAAGTAATGCCTCCATGGTGCCAGATAGATTTCAGCCCAGAAAAATAGGTTTAACTTTAAATAGTGCACCTATCAGTGGTTAAAGCCTGGATTCCAAACAAACGATTTATCTCTCACTTTAAGGTGCACATGGCGATTATCACCCTTTAGTACATACAGTGTGAATAAAGCTCATCTCATTATTCAGAGCCTCGTTTAAATACATTGTCATGCATTACCATACAAATCACATATTCATTCTGATTATCATAGTGTGGCACAATAAAATCAGCGTGCGCCATAATATGCCCACTATTTTGTGCGATAATGAATCAAATTGCAATAGTAAATTCGGAAATCATGACCGTGCACACTAATTGCAATTATGGTGCACCATAATGTTTAGTGCCCTTTCGTAAATGAGGCCCAATGTGTGTAACAAGTTTACTGTTTACTGTTTGTTTGGTAGGATGAACCATTGTTGCTTTTGTTTTTCACACTTGGTGGATAGAGTGCCCTTGCCTGGGGGCTCTACTTCGAGAAATGTCCCATGTGTGCTGTTGCCCCAATTTAAGAGTGACCAGTGTCCATCTGAGATTTGATTTCAGTGTTTAATCCCAAATGCAATTTGACAGTAAAACCCTGTACATTCCAGTTCTAAAAAAAGTGTGGTAGCAGTATTGTACCAGAGCTTTTACCTTTTTTTATTGTTGTTTTGCTCATTACAGCTTAATAAAACTAAACAGTCATCATGCTATTAAAAAAATAAAAGGTTTGTTTTAAGCAAAAAGATGACAGTACTTTTTCTTTTAAAAAAAGGTTAAACATGTCTTTTTTTTCTCCTAGTACAGTACTTGTCAGTTAGCTTACCAGGCACACTACAGTAGCTAGTAGCACAGACCGAATCACCTCCGTCCCTCCTTTACTGTTACCATCCCATTGTGTTTGTCTAGCTGATCTATGCCCTTTTGTTGGTCTTTCAAAGCATGACCCGACAGTCATTATTTTCTCTTTTATCTTCTTCTTTCTTCCTTTGATTAGACTAGTCAGGTTTGACATTAGGTTTCCCAGAGATCCTATCCATTACGCTGTCAGCAGGTCCGCAGCCATTGCTCGAGGTGGAGTGTCAACAGAAGGTGAGGCACAAGATCAGCAGCAATCTAAAGCTAATTACCCTGCCTTGAAGTTAATTAAATACGTGTTAGGAGCAGCAGTGAAGAAACCTAATTAAACTTGTCTAATAATTGTACTCTGACACACAGAATTTCTATTGGGTCTAAATAAATGTGTAAAGGGTAATAAATAGGTGTCACATTACAGTGCTGGGACTAACCAGGCATTTTCAATTTAATGGCACGTTTTGTTTTCTTTGTGTTACAGTGAAATTTTAGAGATAACTCTTGGGGGGGGGGGCAGGGCAATACATATGCTTACTTATTTTTGTAAGAAATACTTCATTTAAGAATTATATAGATTATTGATTACTTACTCATCTACACACAGCTTATTATTTTTTTCCTAAAGCAGTCCTGTTACAATAAAATAATACTTCCAAGAATGTGACAAGAAAGCTGCACTGCATTAGTTGTAATATTTACTAGAATATAATAATTTAAAGAGCATACTGTTTGTAACATAACATTTAACAAAATAAAAGGGTTTTTTTTTTTTGTAATGGTTGCTGTACTTATATAAAAAGTACCTTACATTTTTTATTTGGTACATCAATGTGTTTTTTTCATTTTTAAATGGAAATTTCAAGATAAAAAGACACACTGGCCTATTGGATGTACATAGGTTAATAGATTTTAAGAGCTGTAGTCTAAAAACAAAAATCCATTATGACTTTTTGGTTGTTTTGTTTGATATTCTATTGTGCTTTGCAAAGCTATTACCTAGGATTTTAAATGGGTTAGCTGTACACACGTACCCTGGATTCCTGTTGATTCCTTCACATGTTTTCAAAACTAATATAACTCCTTGAATTGATTTTAGTCTTTTAGGAATTAAGCTGTTTAAGTCCCATACAGTGTGGCTACCTGCACACCAGAATTCAGTTTTCTGAATAGAAATTTCTGGTAGAAATACTTCGCTACACTACTTAAGTATTTGTTTTCGGGATCTGTAGTTTACTTAGTACTTTATTTTTGGGGTACTTGTACTTTTACTCAAGTACGTTTCTTTAGAAAATATTGTACTTTCTATTGCACTACGTTTCCCAGAAGCATCTTGCTACTCGTATTGTCAGCACACTGACGCTTGTGCTGGCCAGGATTCTGATTGGGTAAAGCAGAGCCCCATGCGCAGTGTCTGCTTGCTTTGATGATGATATAGTATGTTGATGCCCAACCAGAGGCCGTTTTGATTTTTAAAATAACCAATCAACAAACACAACGTTTAGCTGCGGAGGATGCATTAGTAGTTTAGAACAGTAATAGGAATGTACAAGCAGTTTCAAAAGAGGATTTCACATTTTTAACATTTGATGCTAGAATTGTTTCATGAATTGTGTATTATTTATGGATAAAGGTTGTGACTAAAATTTAAATTACTGATTTGAGATGTAAATTAAGCATTTGAGCCCAAAGGAGCGGGTTTAATCGTGTGGTATTAAGCCTGCTTCGTGCAGTTACATGCCCGAGCCGAAGTCGAGAAGGCTTGTGAGGGCTCAAATAATATTCGAATATGGATACCTTAAGCAAAATTTAAAAATAAATACTTTTTTTGTAATAGTTTTATCCTGATTTAATGAATAACTAGTTTTTTGTTGCAAAGTGTTTACCTCAGTATTCCATAAGTAATGCAGTTTTCTCAAAACATCCGTGGTCTGTTCAGGCTCTTTGGTTTAATCCAAGTGGTGGACCCTAGCGAATAACAATTTAATACAGTACCGTATTTAATTAAAATATTCTACTTACATGCAGCTGTTCGCGCCCTGTTTTGTGAAGTGTTTGTTTTCGATAACTTTTTTTTTTTTTTTTTTAAATAGGACTTGAGTGCATATTTGTACAGCCAGCTAAATATCAGTATTTACTGTTAGGCTGGGTTTTTTTTATGTGTTATTGGTAATCGTGCTGTTGTATTAATAAAGTTTATTCAAAGTGCTGTCAAAACAAGTACCATGTCTGTGTTGCTGGTGATCCGTTGAAATAAAGTTATTGAATGTCAGTCTGCGTCCATTTGTTTTACAACTTGTGAATAAAACCATAGAGTAGTTGCTATAGCCGCTGATTAACACTATTTTCGATTGAGTTAAAAAAAAAAAAAAATAGATCCAGTAAGGACAGCTAGGAAGTAGACACTGACAGACTGCGTTCAGAGAACGGAGATTTTCTTCCATCAAGCAGGAAAAGGTAAATAATAGCAGAAGTGAATACATACTGTAGGTCTGCAGGACGTTTTTTTTGTTTTGTTTTTTTTTCAGGCGGATTTCCATGGGTAGAATTTAAGGGCAGCTACTTTTTACATCCGATACTTGAGTACTTTTAATATATGATACTTTTGTACTTTCTCAAGTAGTTTTCTAGAAGGATACTTTTACTTAATGACATTTTTTTTCAAGTAACAGTACTTTTATTCAAGTAACACGTTTGAATACTTTTTCCACACCTGCTGAATAGACTTCCAAGTCTTGTAAAAACTTTTTTCCAAGTCATGAGCGTTCGCTATAGAGCCATATGGCTTGGTCTGTCTTTCTCAAGTTCTAAATAGAACTATTAGGTTGGCCATGTCCCGGAGCTTTGTATTTGTACACAAATTAAGGGTTTCAAGTAAGAAGCACTGAATTTGTACCCATTATTTAGAACCCTCTTTTGCTCATTGAAAATGATTCAGTACCATCAGCTTCCAGCCCTAGAGGGCTTCTATCAGAAAGGCAGTCCACCCCACCAACTCTACGTTGGTCATTATTGGCCAGGAAATGTACTGGGTCTCAATCAATAGTGCCTAACTATAGAAGAATCATTCTATAGAGAACTGTGATCCTGATGGCTGTAGGGGTGACGTCAGACCCTGAAGAACACGCAGTACTGCGAGTGAAATGATAAATGCGCTGCTTGTACATTTATTAAATGAACAAAATAAAAGGTTTAAACAAAACAAATGGCACGTTGGCCAAACAAACAGACAGACAAAGAAACAGTGGATGAAACAAACAAACAGATACAGAACAAGTACCGTGCTGTTTCCACTCCCAACACGCGTAGCAATTGTTATGATTTTATAATTTATTTCTCTCTCTCCCATTCTCCACTGTGAACACACCAACCCTGTGTGCGTGAAACATTCATTCTTTTATACAGCTGTGCTGAGACTCGATTGCTAATCAATTATTCACTTGAATCTCGGCACAGTCTGCACATGGACTAATTGTGTACTTCCCGTGCCCCCATACAAATACCCATTTTAATCTGCACGTGGAGTGATTGCGCACTCCCTGTTCCTAAATACAATTATACATTTTGCATCACCTGTGCTACATAACCCACACTCTGTGCACCACTACAATAATACATATAACAGACAACATAAAACACAAAATACACACAGGGGCGGGGCACCCTACACACAATAAGGTTTCCAGAGAAAGCCCCAAAGAGCCATATTATAAGTTAGTATGTTGTGCATGTCTCTTATTGTTATGTCATCTTGAGCAGTTTGTGACATCTCGAACACTTCAGACCGACTTATTTAAAATGAAGATTGCACTAGAATTGTGTTGTATGTTATATGCACAGGTTGGCATCTGTACACAGGATAAGACATACTGGAACTGTGACTATGATGTTCTAAATATGGTTTCTGAGAGTGAGCCACTGTCATAAATCTAACACTCGGATTCAGTTCACGAAAACAGCACTCACTTGCACGTATCTTTTGACTAGCTCCCTATGAGTTTAATTACTTATAGATGCAGTTTGTAAATTAGTTTAGCAACAGACAGACACTATCTATCTATTTGAAACCAGATCTCATAATTGTACAGTAATTGTATAGTAACATCACTGCTAGTGAGTGGTGCCTTGCATTGACCCTCTTGGGTTTTTAATTAAACATTGTAATCAGTGGTCAATTTTAAAGACCAAATTGGTAGGGGTAAACAAATCCAGTGTTATATTTACTCACATGTTGTTACGACGCTTTTAAGTTTAGTTTCAGTCATTTGTATTGTTTCAAAGTTTCCAGGGACCTGGTTTCCAAGGACTAATGTGGAAGCAACATAAAGAACCTCCTCCCCTCACAAACCAGTGTGGGCTTTTTCATAAATTAACAATTTAAATTGAATTTAGTTTTTCTGAAACAAATAACATTGTATTTAATGCTGTATATAAGGCTGTATTTTTGTATCCTTGCCAACTTGCTCTGTGGGACTTAAAACTGTTGAATATTTCAGTGTTTGGCAGACCCTAACATACAGCGTGCATAATGAAACCATTATAACCATTATAAACAACAAGTGTTGAAAAAAGCCACAGCACTGTTACCCGCAATAACAACATCCCCACAATTTTTCTGAAAACTGACTTAATTTTACAATATCCATTAAATTGCTCTTAAGAATAAAACCCTTTTTATTTTATTGTGTTACATGTTCCCATGTGTTGCTACAACTGTTTACATAAGGTGTGTGTATTGTTTAATTTTTTTTTTTTTTTTTTTTTTTTTTTACATTTTGACAACTTTTTAAAACTTTTAAATTGCATTCCCTGCCTCAAGATGGCTTCATATGTACCTGCATGGACCTCTCAGAAGTACATTTCCCATCATCCTCCTGCTCACTGGTAAATCCATCTCAGTTGTAGCAACACATAGGAACATGTAACACAATAAAATAAAAAGGTCCTTATGTACCCTTTAAATTACTGTGCAAGCTGTCTAATTTTGAGATTCTTCAAATAATCCCTTGAAGAAAGAGGCCATTATTACAATGGGATTGACAGTATGTCATGCAGTCTGGTAGGCTTATGTGACGCCCCTATTCAGCTTTACAGTCAGAACAAGCCAGGGTATATACGGTCTAAATAAAATAATAATATTCATAACAGCAGAACAGGTCAGGTTGGGGTGTTAAGTTCTCTATTGTTGCCAGCTATTATATGTTCTTAAAACCAGTTAGGAACTTGTTAAAAAAAAATAACATAAAGTTGGCTTAAACAGGGAAATGATGACATTTATATATATATATATATATATATATATATATATATATATATATATATATATATATATATATATATATATAAATATATATATATATAAAATCATTTGTGGGGTTTTATTTATGTAGGAAAAATGGGATAAAGCTTTTACTATTCATCCCCATGCATTATTTATCCAATTTTTTCATTGGGCAGTATAATAATATTAATATTGTAGCAGAATATTTTGTGTGGCCCAGTTGTGTGTGAAGCAATGATCAGTTTGATGGTCAGTATTTATACCTAGCACAGCACCGAGTGTGTTTCTGTGCTGAGCTGTCACTGGAATCTAATAGAACAGGGCGTGTGACGAGGCTTAGTCTGTGAATGTGTTCTGCATTGTTTAGCTTGTTATAGAAAAAAAAGATATGATGTTGGTAAAAAAAAATTGAACTGCTGATGAAGTGCCTCTATTGTGGAACAAAAAAGACTATTCTGTGGTGTTACCCTCATTTAGTCGAATCAAATGTGCTGATTATTAACCTGTGCAGCTCTGGAATGTTGGACTAGAAATCCTGACCTGCTACCAGAGCATATACTGCTGAATTTCAGTAGAGTACAATTCTGTCAGTTTTAATAATTGAGCCACAGAAAACAACAACTCTTTTCAGTATATAAAGCACTTTGAGACAAGTGCTGCACATGTGTTCATAATAAAATCTGACATCTACTTTGCATTGCTTATGATAAAATATAATGAACTTTAGTTGGAGGAATCATTTTGTAGTACATTATATACAATCTTCTGATTAACAAGTTTGCATATCCCATTCCAAATCATCACATATGCTGTTATGACAACTCTGTGAAGCATCCATCACATTGCTTTCAGTTTGTTTAGGTTGTTACGGTGTTTCTCTTGTGGAGCAGGTAAACCTGAATGTCTCAGTCTCGTATAAGGACACTTTTCATTACCTGTCTTTCCTGTTTCTAAGAACTCTGTCATTATCAAACGCAGACCAGGTTTGAGCTTTAAACAAAGCAAAGCTTGGTTTGCCTGAAGAGGTGGAAAGAGAATAACTTCAAGTGAAGGTATCACCACACGCTTAGTTACAACAGGATTTAAAAAGGAAATGATTAAAGATGCATACATGTGTGCAAGCCCAGGAATAGCGATGGCATTATCTGACAGCAGCTGCATTACTCTACGTCCCATCCTCTTGCTCTCCTGCAGTTTTGTTGGTCATTAATAACACACCCATGAAACATCCTTAACAAACAGTTTGCCAAGTTATTTTCCTACACATCAGTTTAGGTTCCTGTCCGGGAAAAAAAGAAAAGGTAATAGTATTTTTTGGTTTGAAAAAAAGTCTTTTGAATGTTCAAAACCCAACCACACCTCAGCATAGACTGCGGTTTCAGCATGTGCTGTAAAGACTGTAATAATCTGTACAATTTATTTTATTCATGTGAAATGTTTCAACCCACTTTCTGTATAACCAGGCTGACGTACTTGACCGTGGGTAACCGTGCAATTTCAATATATTGTAAAAGCATACTGAGTATCATTCTTAAGCAAAGTGAATAGACACACTAAAATACAAGAAATATCAGTAATAGAACAGCAAAATGCTGTTGCTAATAATGGACATAGTATTGTTGACAGTGGCTAGATGGCACATTTACTGTTGAAAAAAAACCAATTATAGCTTAAAAAATGTGCTGCCTCTTACTTTGTGCTGTACTAATGATACTATTTTTGGATATGTGAATGTCTGCCATTCATGGCTGATAATAATGATTTGAGTCTTATTTTAATACGTTAAACTGCATTCTTAGGCATTAGTCTATTATACATTAATATGTTACATTTCTAGCAGTCTTTTTTTATTCTAAACTCTCTTATTGTAAAATGCAGCCCAGAACAAAAAAACCCTGCTACTATAATAAGGCTAAATTCACTGAATAAAGAATGCCTTTATGCCTGCATGCCAGCTAGCCTCCATTTCCCTTTTTGTTTATACTGGGAATACAATAGGAACTATAGTCTTTCCAATACATCTTTTACAGGAGTATTGTACCCCTGAATGTACAGACAGCACTGGCTGTGTGAATAAGCTCTGTGAATATTGCCAAGACACTGTGCTTTGTTCAGCATTATTCTCCACAATAGATATCACACTTTGGAAGTAATTTTAAAAAGGGAATCAAAATAGTGGTACTTTTAGCCTTTGTTTCTTTTATACCACAGTGCATTCTCTGTCTCTCATTCAGCTGCTTCCATTCTACTGACAAATTAAATAAAGCACTCCATTGCTAAAGAGGCTTGGACAGTCAGGGAGTCACTAGTCTGGCAGAGGGAAGTAGAAAGCAAACATTTATTTGGTTCTGCCAGCAACTTTTTAGTTTTATAGCTTTAAGCCTATAGAAAAACAATTTCCAAAAAATTAAAACAAATAGAAAATATGTGAATGGAAAGGGGGGGTGAAAGATACCTTATTATTTCCCCAGCAGTGGAGGTGAGCCTGGAGCAGTGGGATGATGAAAGAGTCGTAACAGGTAATTAACCTAAGTTTTTTTTTTTTTTTTTTTGTAAGCAAACTTTTCGTTCAGCTTACAGGCCTCTGTAATGAAAACTCTAACTGTTTTTTTTATATATATCAGTGTGCAACTGATAGTGATACAGACCAAAAAAGCCTAGTGAGAGAGGGAGTTTATATCCCTGACTAGTGACTTAGGATGGAAAATGTGACTGTAATGCATTATCGGTTCTGATCGTTAGGTTTTTAAAAGATGAGACAAATACAGAATATAAAGCAACCTGTTGATCAATACTATGCTAGTCTGGTGTCTTATTTAAGTTTGTTTTTTTGTAAACTGTACACACCCATATAATTCCAGAGATTGTTAGAGATTGTTTCATCCTTGAGAACATTGTTGGACCTTTCTTATTATGTTTATACTCACATATTGTTTGAGCAAATAAATAATATAGTAGAAGTAAAATTGATAGTTGCTTTTTTAAATATTATGATACACATTCAGCAAATTATTGCATTTAAAATATAATTCTTCTATTACTTTGTATATGCAGCATGTTATCTTTATTTAGTATCTTTAATTTTTTGGTTGGCTACTTATAGTAACTAAAAGTGCAATTAGTTCCCAGAAAGTTGAAATTAAATTACAGTGGTTACATTGTTGTTCTATGTACAGTATTCTCACTTCTATGAATATATATATATATATATATAGAGAGAGAGAGAGAGAGAGATTTTTTTTAATTTAGTTAATGGTTAAATTTTATTTTATTTGTATATTGTATCACATTAGCAACTTGTCTTTGTGTGTTGCACTTGGAAAGGGATTTCAGTGTTCGTTTTAATATTTTACAGTCAATGTAAAGCAAGGAAATGTGTCATTTTAACATCGTTCCTCATAGCCGATGTTTAGATTTATAGAAATGCCCACCTAGAGGTTGCTTTCTTTGTATGTTCTGAAGGATTCTTGCAAGCAGTCAGAATTGCTTATGAAAAAAAAACCTTCCAGAAGTAAATGGCAGGTAGGTTGAGATTGCTTTGAAGACTGCAGCCACCCTCCAAGGTCACCTCATTTAAAATGCAAGGAGTCTGGAGTACAGAGTGCAATTCACTGTGATCCAACAGGGATGCCCCCTTTGCTTCTGAGTCAAGGAACACTGCGGGTGGAAGCAGAAAATATTGAATGTGAAGAAGTTTAAGCCAGACAATTGGGGTTTCATCTTTTATTACCAAAAAAGACTTGAGATTGCACAGCTGAAATTCCTTTCTTTTGTCTAAGGGAAATATTCACTATAATTTGTCCCAGGGGAAATCCTGCTGCCTGCCCTCTCATAAATGTCTGTGGGGGCCTCGGGAGAAAGGAGTGGGCTGAGTGGGGAGAGCTGAAGGTCAGGGTTACCCACTGTGGCTTGACTTTTTAGCTAAAGAGCTTTTTATTTCTCTTGTTGCCGTGTCAGATCTAATTTGCTGTGCATTATGCAGCCAGGGTGGGCCCGTGCATGACAGGAGGGGGTTAAATGAGATTACAAGCTTTAGACATTGTCAGCAGCTACTGCTGACTGGATATGTTAAATGGCAATTTAATAGTCAGCTTTTTTTTTGGGGGGGGGGGGGGGGGTGGTAGTGCAGTTTTCAGCAACATGTCTTTTCAGGGATTAAGTTTATTTAATCCTAAATATTGGTTTGATTTTTTTAAAACATTTTTTTTAATTGAAAATGTAAGGTCATTAATCCTCATTTAAATATTAATATTTAAAAGCAAATTTACCAAATGAGACTAAGAAAGATATAGTCATCATTAGAAAGTTTAATTAGCAGATACTGGTACAATATGTGTTTTTTTGTGTTTTGTTGAATCGGTTACATTGAGCAAGCATACAGTAAGTGGATGGATGCTTCTTGGATTGATTTGAAAATGTGTATACACTTTCATAATGGCAGAGGAATTAAATGCACGAATGCAAATGTATTAAAAACAAAGTGGTCCCCCACAACCCCCAAAACACCTAACCAGCTATAATTGGTTCTACTGTACGAGCAGAATCATTGAGAGAACTCATTTTCGGAATAGCATCCTGAGTTATTCATTTTGTTTCATACAGATCTGTCCCCTTGGGTCTGTGGACATTGAAATCCATCATTATGTGACAAAATACGCTATAATAGATGACACGTCAAAATAATTATTCAGAAGACTTATCTACAATTTAGAGATGAAATATTTGGTGTATTTTACCGAGCAATTGCGTTATGTTCTGATTTACATATTACAAGTTGCATTATGACATGTAAAGGGATGCAGATGCAATAGAAATAGACAGCAATTGATTGCTTTAGCGGTTTGTGTATAAATTATGCTTTTGATTAAATTAGGAAAGGAAACCTGTTACAGCTTCACCAATCCTCTGTGCTACTGTGCTAGTCCCTATCAATAAGATCCCAGAACCCCCCCCCCCCCCAGAATTAAGTCCAACGAAAAGAGATGGTTGAGAAAATGCTTTGCAGGCAGAAACGGTATTGTCTGTTTACAAGTAAAGGGTCAGTCGAGAAAGTTCAGGATTAAGAAATTTAATATCCTGTCAAAAATTCTCATGATAATGAATCATGGATGGGCTGGCTGGCTGGCTCAGCCTATGTGACAGCAACAAAGCTGCTGCACAAGAGATAGCAAATGCTAATTTATGAACAAGAAAATATGCTGCGCTAGCATGAGCCAACTGATTGCATGGAAGTGGTGTTATTATACTATATATATATATATATATATATATATATATATATATATATATATATATATATATATATATATATATGTAGTATAATAACACCACTTCGGGATCTTTCACACTGTCTTGTTGTGTTAAAAGACGAACTCTCACAGCAGATTAAATGAAAACAGGATGGTGCCTGTATATTTATTTGTAGATACAAACACAAAACAAAAGCCTAACTCCTTCCAGGAGCGCTATCCTACACTTTGCAAGTCCTTAATTTAAACCGTTTACCTGTGCCCAAGCACTTACACACAGTACCTTTCCTAAGGGTCCCCACAGGTCTCTTCTTAAGCCTTAGCCTCAACACAGACAACTGACATGCCTTACACACCTGTTTAAATACCTGCCTGCTAATTACAGGCCGGTGTACTTAAGTACATCAGTGCCAGGTGATTCTGGCTCAATAAAACAATGAATCAATTAAAATAACCACAAAACAGCCATTCCCCCCGTGTGCAGGGCCTCTGCCCTGTCACAATGTCCTTGAATTATATAACTAACTAGAGGATATTAACATTTTGATGTGTTTCATGTATGTATGACATTGCTATCTTGCTAATAAAATTACATTGGAAACAAAAAGTTCAGATTTAAGATGTGTGTTCTGAAAACAGCTGTGCATATGGTGTCACATTCCTTTGTAGCAGCGTCATCTGGTATTACATGAAACATCATGGTCTACACGAATCCCAACACCATGAAAAACAAATTAGAGAAATCATTACCCAATCCACAGCGCAACTAAAATCAATGAAAAGTATACGTTTCTGATCATGCGAGAATTTTAGCAATTTGTATACTTTTAATAAGTGTACTGTTTCTCTGTGTGTAACAAACAAGATAGTTCATGTGCACTTTTGTTCAAGGCTTTGCACCTCTCTAAGCAGCTGTCACATTTGTACATTATGGTACATTGAATCTGAATGAGGCTCTCCACATCAAAACCCTGCATCCATTATGATATCATCTCCTGCTCTAAGCCGTAATGCTTATTAATTCTGCACCCATACTCACCAAGCTTCAGCAAATGTATTCCATCAGCCTAGCATTTAATTTAATTAGTACAGCTGGGCTCTCGTTCTTCTTTCTGTGTCAGAGGTATTGTCAGCACGTTCTGCTGTAACGCAATTACTGATTGCTTTTAGATAGGCAGAAATATGATTAGGGTTTTGGGTGACTGTATCATAAGCCTTATTAGTTTTATTTGAAATCTGGAGATAAATAGGAAACTTTTATTTGCCATGTAATGAGATTATGTTTATTAGGCCAAGGCCTCACAACCTTCTGCGGGGATTAGAGTGTTACTGTAGGATTAGACATTGGAACTACACTTCTTTATGCCGAACATCAAAACTATTTGTAAAGCCTTCAGCACATTTTATGTACGGCAGAGTTGTGAGCCTGGGTGTCCTTTATCTTTAAGCTGCCACCACAACTAATTTCAGTTATCAGCCATTAAAATAAAAACAAGTAACATATTGATACAAGCATTTGAAATGTGCTAAAAGAGATATGCTTCACTTTCATAGGTACCACGTTACAATGAAGGCTGGCAGTTCACCTCAATTCCTCATAGGTGTCAAATCTGAATACCTGCTTTCTAGTTAGTAACACCATATGAATAACAGACATCCCAATGGAATTCATAGGCCGTTATTTTCTAGATACCAACATTTTGCACATGTACGTGGATAGGCACGCATTCATTGATGTTAACCAAGATGGTTGCTGAAAAAATTAGCGTTCTGACAAGCTTTACCAGATTAGTCATTATTCACAAAGCAGATTGCATACAAATCACACAAACACTGTTCACTTTTCTCTCACTAAGGCAGAGTAGTTTTATTTTAAACATGCTTTACCATAACAGTCTCACGGATAGCACAATAATATAAAGAGGTACTAATAAATGCCATAAAAGACATTTACTGTACTAATGAGTCTAGCAGCAAAATGGTTAACAAGGATACCTACGCTCAGACCAACACATAGCAACCATTATGTTCCTGAGTGTAAAAAGCTCCTGCTACAGCTTCTGACCCAGGGAAACTAGATGACTGCATTAAAACATGCTTCATATTAGACCTTCGTCTAATACCCATTAGTGTTAGAATCTATTACTTCAATAATGAATGACACAGCCCTAATTATAAATGTACTTAGAACACCGACATTATTAAAGGAAGAGCTTCGGGAACCCATTAACAGTGCTACTCTAAGTGATCCGACTGTGAACTGTTAAAAACATTACATTCATTATATATCAATCAAAAAAGGTGTTGCAATTAATTGATGAATGGAACAATGCTTGAAATCTGAAATAATTGCCAGGCTCTCGGAAACCACATTTTGCACTCTTAAAGGTTTTTACTTTGTGAACAGTTATTAAAGTAAAATCATGATGTGGATTCTGCCTTACTTGACATGTGCTAAAAAGGAGTAGTAAAGATAATTGGGCTTGATACTTTAATTTCAACCTGACCAGGAGATACTGTTCACTGTCCCTCGCACCATTTTATGTATCAGATCATTGTTGTTTTTTTTTAGTTTTGAACAAACTAATAATACTGCCAAATGTTTTCATTTGATTCCTTGTTTATTGTCTTTTGCATTTTTCGGGTGATTTTGCAGACCAAGGTATAGGCTCTAGGCTCACCTAGAAAGTTACTTATTAACTGTTTAGACGGGTCAGAATTCAGCATGGGGTGCAATATACCAAATAAATGCAAAAAGCACTATAACTACATATTCTTTAGTATGGGGTACATACTAAAGGTCTATGACATGCACACATCCATCTAAAACAATGAATACTAACCAAATACCCTATTCTTCAGTATGCATAGCTTTTGATTAAGATGCAGTGGGACTGATCTATCGGCAGGCTCAGATTAATATGAACACCCTGGAACTGTGAATCAGGGAATTCGATTGTAAAACATAATATATATCGCTGTTGGGACCAGGTTTGAATCCTTTGTCCCAAAACTCTCCCACTGGGGTGAACATGGTTTACCACAAGCAATAGCCACCTATCCAAGGAGATTGCTGAAAAAACAGTCCAGGAAATCCTACCAAAGTTACAGGCAGTCATATACTGTATAGTCACAGTGCTATGGACCTGATTTTGAAGCGAGTGCAAAGGCGTGTTTCCTCACAGATGTTTCTGTTAGTAACAAAACTAACAATTGCCATATTTGTTGCCGGTAGTTCCAGCCCATTTATGATTCAGAGTTTTTTATTTTTTGTTTATTTTATTTTATTCTTTCAGTTTTTTTTAAAATACAAACTGCTGTAGGCTTCTTTAAAAACACTGTATAAAAAGTACAACCATGGCTGTAAATCACAGGTACAAAATATCCCAAACCTTCTAAAACCACTTTTTTACCACTTAATTTGAGATGTTCTAAAACATTCCTTTTATTACGTGATAAAATTTGAAACAAAACAAGGTTAGGCTGGATCAAGAACTGTATATTCCCTGCTCTAAATCATTAAAGAATGCATACCTGTATTTTCAACTGAGTCCTGTAACACAGTATTTACACATAACGTACATATTTTGGATAATTTCATACATATCACATGACAGGCTACAACCACTTAACAAGTAAACACCGAAGCATGGTCGTAAGCTTTCGTAACATTTTAAATGCATAGTTAGAAATTAAAACGAATATGAACTCACATATTTTTTGCTATTGAATTAAGTAATCAAAATCAATTCATAATGCATTCCATATGAACAATATTATAACTGGTATTCATAAGAGATGCCACTTACTGTAAAGGGTGTGCCATAACATTAAGTGATTGCATTCTCAAAGCAGAAGCATCATTGTCAATTAACATGTGAATGTAACAAATGTGCTTTTTGTTGTTTGCTGGACATCTAATTGGCAGGCAGCTTCAGTGCTGCAATAGTGTGTGTGACATTAATGCAGTCATATAGTTATCGTTATTGACAAAATCCTATTATTGAGCAAGCAAAAGGTGCTGACACATGCAGGGCTGTCAAGCCCAGACCATCAAAACCAGTGAGATTTTCAAATGCTCCATTCAAATGCACAGTCAATCAATTCCTTTCATTTTGGAGTCAGGCTGCTTACAATTGCGGCCAAAACGTTTAAAAATGTAGTCTATTGAGTGAGAGTTGGGAACTATGTGCAAAACACAAATAAGCCAAAAAAGGTCATGGAAACAAGTTACTGTTATTGTGTTACATTATAAAGCCAACCCAAGAAAAGCTTTTGGAATGAAAAAATACAAATTACACCTGTGCAGAAACTGACATTTGGGTACTTGTATTTGCCTGTCCACCATGCATGTCCATGACAGTGTACTGCTTTTCCTATTACAAAATATGGGATGAGCAACAGAATCTAGGGAATGGTGCAGAAGTTCTGGCCTCTGATTGGTTGGATGAATGAAGTACATTGCCTCATTTAATAAAGCTTTGTATTGGCAAGTTGTTTCACATTAAGTGAGCAAAGGTCATGGTGACAGAGTACTCTCGTTTGATTGGCTGAGTAAATAAAGGAGATTTCTGAGAGACCTTGGACACTTGTTACAAGGTGTTATTAGTTACACTGTGAATCAGGACAAAAAATGTATGTTTATACAGTGATAGATGGAGCAGTGGGCTAATCTGCTTAATCTGCTTGTAAATGCCCTGAGTGGTACAACCAATGGTTCGGATCAGTTCCATATCCATAATGAGCCATTTTATATTCATAGTACCACCCATTTCTCAAGTAGTTGAAAGTATCCGTACAGCTCACACCTACTGTGTGTTTAAAACAACAATCAATATTGATAATTATAAACAAGCTTCAGTGCTTAAAAATAAATAGGTACACATCAGTCATCTCAGTGGGGTCTTTGTCCTCTATAGAGGTGATATATCAATGATATGTTAGTCTACTTAAACCTCTATAGAGGATGCTATGTTACGGGCAGCAGTGTGGAGTAGTGGTTATGGCTCTGAACTCTTGACCGGAGGGTTGTGGGTTCAATCCCAGGTGGGGGACACTGCTGCTGTACCCTTGAGCAAGGTACTTTACCAAGATTGCTCCAGTAAAAACCCAACTGTATAAATGGGTAATTGTATGTAAAAAATAATGTGATATCTTGTACCAATTGTAAGTCGTCCTGGATAAGGGCGTCTGCTAAAGAAATAAATAATAATAATAATAATAATAATGACAGAGCAATGTGACTTGATATGTGCTTTCATTATAGGGTAAAAACAAAACCATGTATAATTACCAACAGACCAGCTACCGATTCTTAAGAGTAATAATCATCATCATCAACATCAAAATAACTGGTCGATACTAAACTGTTAAAAATACAAGTCAAGATAGAACACTTACATGCAATGAGTAAATGCTATTAAATCAGATGAGTATTAGGGCATACATTTTAATGGCTTAACATAGGTCCCAGGCTTGTGTGTATGTTGATGACAGTATACTGCATCTCATTGGTGTAGCATCCCGGAGTCGCATGTGCGAGTTGTGTTTTAACTATTCAAAAATACTACCCTTACAAACTGCTATTTATTTATGTATGTATGTATGTATGTATGTACTGTATTTACACATGAAAATAATTTCATTAGATACAATATATTTTTATTTATTTTGTGTTAGCACTTGAATTCTGTGCAGATCATTTGTTGCCATGTAATCCACTAGATCCTTTGTTAAATCTACATCATGTGCCCTAATATTCCTTTATTAAATCTACATCATGTGCCCTAATATGGAGCTTTAGCGATTGGTACAGATGAAAAAAAGAATGACTAAACCCTGACATATTATTTACATGATGTCACCTGGCTCACTGCTCACTACTGCCATTTATCCCACGACACTTGTAAAAACAAGATGGTTTACCTTACTGAGTTTCTCCTCGTGAAATATTTCTAATACATACATATGAATACATGAGACCCGATTCGGCTTATGCACAATAGACTTGTCAGTAATTAGTACTGGGAGCTTATACTGCAGAAGGCTGCTGTGAAAACGTCTTTGATGAGATGAGCACCTGCAGAGCGCTAACTTGTTTTGATGGCGCTGCAGCAGATACTACAACAACTGCAGGTGATGCTGCTGGTAAGAGATTTAGAAACACAAGTGAAGCAGCCAGATGTCTGGATTTATTCCTTACTGTCCTCCAGTTATTTGCCTTAAGTGAAGACACCCTTAGGCCATAGAATTAGTTGGGGCAGGCAGTGTTACGCCCATACTTTTAAGCAGACAACTTTGAAATGTAGTAATCAGAGGTATGAAATCTGTAATTACATGCTCGTCCTTGATCATCATCCTCACAGGAAGCAGCCTTATACAAAAATGGATATCAATTTGCACATTGTTAATATCAAAGTGAGTATCCCATGCCGTATAATCAACACAGCAAGAGCATTTCCCAAAGTGTCATATTGTATATACTGTGGAGAAAGGAAGCCAGAGAGATAATGTCCACATTAGAAAGGCTTTCAGATAACCATACAGTTTGCATACTGTGGCTAATTTTTTTGTATTAGTTTCCAGTTAAAAATAATTCACATATTTGTAATAAAGCATATGAATAAATCATTATAGGTATGTTTAAATAAATGATGTTGATTCTTTAATACAGTTAATCATATTACTGTGGTTTCTAGACACATACACATTCTCCTAACTATTTGATCTAGAATTCTTAAGGCAGGGTTGAATCAAACCTTTAATAGAAATGTGAGTGAATTCTGCACCTTTTCGTCATGGTGCTGCAGTAACAGATGACAGCAGTAACAGTCATTCTCTGGGTAAAACCCTAAAGTGTCCTCAGTCAATTCTAGTTATCACCTGTCATTCAGTGAATGGTAAGGTAGCAGATAAAGTAGTCAGTGAAATGGGTCCATCCTTTTGACACAAAACCAACTACATCTTTCCATCAAAGTGACAGTGCTATACAAATAATAACCTTTTGTAACTATGGGCAACTGAAAACACCTAGTATGCTTTATAATACATAAATATGGCATGAATACAGTTAGATACAGTAACATTTCAACAGTGGAAGCAAAACTATATATTACAACACTGGCAAATAATAATCTACGTTTTACTGAAGGTGCATGAGATTATTTCAGAGAGTATTCTGCCTTCCACTGCAGAATAAAATATTATTAGGATGCCACCGTCTATATAATATATATATATATATATATATATATATATATATATATATATATATATATATATATATAATCAGTTTTTGAAAACTCAAACATTGTATATGCTGTTTTTTACTTTAAATACTGTAAATAAATAAAAATGCAGCCAACAAGTGATCAAAAAAATACAATATAATAAAATAAAAACATATAGGACTTAAATTGTTAAAATGAGGCATCCCAAAAAGAAAGCATGCTAATCAGTGTGCTTTGCATTTGTCCGAGTTTTTTTGTTGTCGTTGTTTCTTTAAGAGGCAACCATTTTATATAGACCATTACGATAAAGCATCTTCATTAAACCAATTGAATGTTAAAATAGTACCTTACTATAAGAAAGTGCTTTTTGGTTTTGTGTCTGATAATAGTCATTAGAGGCTAACCCAACCTGAAGGGAAATAGTTGCTTGAAAGACATCTCCAGTAGCTGGAAAGGCCCCAGATAATCCCCAGATAAAATGTCTAATCATCCTTTTGAAAGACTCCCTCAAGATGCTGATAAAGGAAGATAATCTGACACTGGGCTATCTCTGAACCATGAATAAGAGCAAAAACAACTTTATAAATGGGGGGGGGGAGCATTTCCCTTGATATCTCATACAAAAGAGCCTGGTCTATTTTCACTTAGTTATTGATAGGATAAATACAATTATGAACACCTCTTTTATGTTAAAAGCTTTAGTTAATGTGCATCAAAGATTCACTGAACAGCAAAATAAAGTGTTACACCAACAGTACTGTACATACATTTAGGATCCATACATTAACAGAAATGATAATGCTATTGTAATTCCATCATCTCTGTTAAAAAAGTGGTGCTTTAATTTAAAAAAATCAACAAATTGCACATCATAAAACTTTCCATTACAATTACTTGGATTTAGTTAAGATTTTATCCATCCTGATATCAAGAAATAGGGACACTGATGTTGGCATTGGTACACATATGTTTCTATACAGATTGGTCAGTCTTACAGCTATTGGACTGCTGTACTGTATTGAATATAGGATTTCCAACAGGAATTCTGTAAATAGTATGAGTTAATATGTTTGAATGAGGCAGTTTAGGGTTATATTTTTGCTACATTGGGAGACGCTGCGCTTGTATTCCTGCTCATTGCTATGAGATCCTTGGCAAGATAATTGATCCCTTCAGTGCTTCAGTCCATCCAGTAGGAGAAAGCCACCCAACAAGCGGTACTGCAAACCAGTTGGGCTTGATTCTTATGTTCAAAATGGCATAGAACAAAATTTAGATAAATAAAAAAAAATACAGGTAGTATCAGAGATCTAGGAATCTAGAGATCATGTTTTTAGACATGCTGTTTTTAATCATGAATGTGCAACTGAATGAAACCAAACAGGACAATTTACAGCTCATTCTTTTTAAAAAAAACATGTACCTGCAGGTTCCTGAATAATGATAATGAGCTACTTCATATCTTGAACTATTCAGTTGATGTATTTTTAATGTTTATGGAAGATGATCACACTGAAGATTGATTCCTTCTGTCTGTTTGAGGATCAGGTACACCAGAGTTGCCTTATGCACACTGCCCTCGTACTACTCTGTCAATATGCCTTAATAGGGATTGAGACAATAATCTATCGCCATTGCTTGTGATATGGACCCAGAGACATGGCTAGATCATGAACTACAAACACTAGAAAGGGATGCAGCCACATAAGATCAGAGCAGATAAAAGAGGAAGATTTTGTTTCACACTGGCCTGCGTGTTGAAATCTTGTGACAACCGGCTCAGGAGTAAAAGGAAAAGTTTTTTTTTTTTTTTTTTTTTTTTTTTAATGGATAGGGAAAACTATATGCTTTCTGGGCTTTATGTTAATGTAGCAACAATAGATTTGACATCTGTTTGTCAGAATGCCTTGTTCTTAACCTTTCTCCCGGTACAATGTGACAAAATGTGACAGCCTGTCAAAGCCAGCTGACTGCCAGCTGTGCACTCTACTATATGAAAGAAAGATCCTGTAGGAGATAGAGCAGTTATATTATTCACCATAGTGCTATGGTGAAATACAGCTTTTTAATCTAAACATAACAGTAATATAATTTAGACACTGGAATGCTGTTGTATGACCTGGGCCTTTTGTTTTGAATAACGTTATTTCTCAATGTTTATTGAGGCCCTATTATTGCAAAACTGCTCTGAATCATGCAGTAGCTTCTATTACCTGTATGCCCAAGACCAATTGAATTCTTCCTTATAGAATTTTTTATATGTGTGCATTATTACAATGTAAGCACTAACTGCGACTAAAGGTTTATTGACATGTTTTTTTTTTTTCTTTAGATAAAGGTATGTCATTCTGTATGTCAAACTGTCCATACTGGAGAGTGGTCTCTAATACGGTATAGCATTAGCAAAAAAAATATAAAGCAAGAGCACCTATTTGAAAAAGCTACTGTTGTAAATTTAAATTCTTTGAGACTGTAACTAAGTTAATAAATAATAAGTTAAATGTCTGAAATCGGTGAAACATCAGAGGCAACAACAACAACAACAACAAAAAACTAATAAAAAAAGACTGAAAAACAATGTCTAATCAAACACAAACACAATGCCAGGACCAAAGAGCTGAAAACAGAAGCGTTATAATATAACAGCTAGACCAACAGATAGACGTGGATGAGGCGTGGGGGAAATTGAACACGTCGGGCCTTTTTATTGTAAGGTATGAGTAAAAATGAAATAAAGGTGTGAACAAAAGTGCAACGAGGGTGAGAGTAAACGAGAAAGTTAGGCGGTTAATTGGAACTGAAGAGTAAAGCGGGAAACACACCAGAGGCTGGGTTCTATACATACCAGTACGATGTCGTATCAGGCCTACGACGTCGGGGGCACAATATATCATAGAAGTAGCGTTGCTATATAACGTTGCTCCACTACTTGGTTGCAGTATGGTTTCTGATCAAGAAATTATAGTGAACCGCTTGAAGAGGAGTGATATGTGACAGACGTCACACTATTCAGACCCTTTCTGCTGACAGTGTGTACCAGGGTGTGAGGCCCTCCGACTGTTTTTTCGCAATTTCGTGTTCCACCTTTTCAAGATGTTATAACCTGGCCACTTTTTTTATTTTTTAGCTTGAATCCATGTTATGGCCCGCTAGCAGCATTTATTGTATTTATAATGTTAAGTCTTTTTCCTCCTCTTTGAGGAAAACGGTACACGTATGTTTATTTCTACTTCTCGCAGTATCTGTAAGCTAGCTGCTAGTATAACGTGTTTTTGTTGCTGTTTTGGCAGATGCCATTACTGGTTCTGTCCGGGTTGTCTCCTAACACAACCCCCAATTTTTTATTTATTTTTTATTATTATTTTTTAATGTGCCGCATGTGTTTTAACCTATTTTGTAATTATTTAGTTAAATGTTAAATTAGACTTATTAACAAAGTCTTTATTGGTCTATGTAACACTGTGGTTATGGTGCAGTTCCAAACGTGTACATTACATGGGAATATATAAAATTACATATAGGCCTACAGCATAAACTAGATAAAAATAAATTTCACTTTGGTCACTTAAATGTATAGTTTCTGTCTCGTATATGATTACGTTGATTTTCAACTTCAAGATCATTCAAAATAAATCCCTTGTGTTGCGTGGTTCATGTATTATCAGACAAGGGCTACAATTTACTAGCCTAGTAGTATCTGTCGTATTGAAACACGACACCGACTACAATTCTACTGGAATATAGAAACAGCAGGTGATAACTGGTCAAAAGACCTGTCGTAGTTGAAAGTACGATCTTGCAATATAAACGAGCTCCAGGTTAGCTTAAGAGAGTCGAGACTGGAGAGACGGAGACAGGGCTCCACCTCCTTTCTTTGAAGCGTCGCAGCTGCTTTCAAACCGGCAACTGCTCAATTCTATTCAACGTCGAGTGGGAACAAAAAAGTGGCTATTTATTAGAATACTTGTTTTGTATTGTTCCGCGCCACACAAAGGGCGTTTCATTATGTAAGAAGGAACCCCTTTCCAGAGAGAAACAATAACTTGAAATTGTCTTTAAAGTCTATCAATAATAAATTTCATTTTCTTTTCTCTCCCATCCAGTGTGTATTGAGTGAGTGCTGGGGTTTGGAGCTGGGCAGTGCTGCCCTCGGCACACTTTCTCAGTAGAGTTTGGTGGGACTGGGTTGACATAAGGCTTTGAAATGCTTGTTGCTTGTTATAAGAAGCTGCCTAGAAATCTTGAATATGAGGGAAAACGATGACATTCACTGACACCAGTCTACAATTTGGGGGAGAATGGAACTCGCTATATCTACTGTAAGTCTTAAACCCTGAAAGAAAAGTCTAGTGCTTTGAGACGTTATAGATGTGTGGGTTTTTTGTTTTGTTTTGTTTTGTTTTTTGTATTGTTTTTTTGTTATCGGGTTTTTTTTTCTTAATGGTTCGATTGAAAATATAAACATATATTATACAAAAATACATGTAAATCAATGAGATTGTGAGCCTTGTCAATATGAGGATTTACATTTTAATTTGCGAACAAACATACATTAAATGTAAAATGTATTAGTCTGATAGCACGAGAAGGGTTAATTGTCGCAAATCATTTCTGTAAAAAATATAACATCCTTTAAAATAAATTATATATATATATATATATATATATATATATATATATATATATATATATATATATATATATATATATATAATGTATGTGAGTATGCTTGTGAGCATCCAATATGGATTTGCAGGCGTTCATTGATTGTGTCTACATTATATTCGTATTTCCATTGTCAGCTGATACAGTAGAAAATTAGTAGCCTATAATCGATCCATATGTGCGTGGATTGAAGATGTTTTATCCATAGATCTACACGTAGAACTGAGCTGCACCGTGTGCTGTTAAACTTAACGTTGATCTTATATATATAAGGTTCGTGTAAGCTAAATAAGACTTACTTGTCTGGGCTACTGATGTCTGATTCCTTCTATGTTTATTTGCGCATTGTGTAGGTTACAAGTAATATGCTTGCTTTTCCGTGTAAATAAATGATTAGTCTATGACTCCCCCCAATGTGAGTTCGCATGAAATTGAATTAAATAAATCATGTGGGATGTCAATAAATCAGTACACAGGGTAACTCTCAATCGCTGTAGTTAAAACAAGTGTCGTTGTGCTGTGTTTGCTGGTGCGTGGGAAACGGCCCCTTGTTAATTTAAACGGATAATGTCGGTGTTCCGAGTTTCAGCTACATCTAATCAAACACAATTCCGACTCATGGAATCGGCTTTCGCTGCAACATTTCTCAAATCAAGTTACCTGGGAGGTTGAGTTTCATCGCCGGTCGAGGAAGTTCGACTTTTAAATGTTTTCAGACGTTTGTTTCCCGCGGCATGTAGAATTAGTGCAGTGTTTGACTTGGACCTTTGTTGTCTGCATTGTTTGTTTGAGTTGTTTGCTGTGAACACGCTGTTCAGCGCTGCTCTGTGACATGACGATGTGTTGCTGAAGAGTCTAAAATGATCCGATAGGTTTGTCGATCAACGTGCAGTAGGAAGTGAAAGTGCCTAGAAATTGATCATGAGGTACCTGCCGACTGATTTTCTTATCAGAAGCAGGTGTTTCACCACGATAGCTGTTCGAGTCAATTAACCCATTAAAATCTCTTTGTAAGACTTCGATTGTTTTGTAAAATAAGAAGTGTAATTTGGCATGGGTGCAACTAACGAAGCTTCAAGTTAAAGTAATACGTTCCAATTCAACCCAGATGTATATATACTGGATGTATGTATTAGCCTACTGTACTGTCTGTCCTGTTCCATTGCAATTACAATTTCAAAACAATTAATGTAGTGTGTGTATATATATATATATATATATATATATATATATATATACACACACACACACACACACACACACACACACACACAAAATCATGCAGGAACCATATTTAGGTTATAGAAAAATACATCAAATATATTATAATGTTTGAAACTATTTCAGTTCAGCTTGAATTGATTTCTATTAACAGTGGCATGGATGTTTATTTGTGCAGGGAATATGGGTAAATTAAATTACACGCAGTGGTCTTATTGTTTGTGTGTTTCTACAACTGAATAACATCAGCTACAAGGTGTTAAAGAGAAACTTCATCCAATAATAAGTTTGAGTGATTCTTTGATTGGCCTTTTGAAAAAAAAAAAATTATTCAGTATTGCTATGGACGAAGGTTTGAGTTATAGGATCAAACATGAATACAGTGTATGTGCTTGATTTCTAGGGATTGTTTACTAGAATCGTGGATTATTCAAATTTAATATCCACAACCGTCTCTTTTTCAGCAGTAACACCTAAAAATCCTTCGTTGCAATTTTACTCATTAAAAAAAAAGGTTTTGCACTAAACTTAGAATGTTGAAATTGTACAGCCATTATTTACTTAAACGTATAGCATATATAACATGTAATTAGCGCTAAATAAATCAAACGATTGCTGCTAAATCAATTCAGCTGTTTACAATACATTAAATTAACACAGACTTCCGCGCCACATACAAAACTTATATTGTCTATAGTATAATGCGATTGAGGCTGTTTTAAATTTTCATTTGTATATCTGTTTAATTACTTTGATTGACATATCAGAATATCGCAATAGATAACGACTGTGACAGCAACAAAAGCCTAGTCTTCATTTGTAAAATAGCAAAAGCGAGTAGGATTCCTAATCTATATGAATCAAGAATGTTTACTCTTTGCTTGTTAGAAAGTTCTGTATTTGGTAATGCAGTTATTTTTTTTATAATTGTTTCTATATTTGTTGTCATTTATACAAAATACATATTTTATACAGTAGGCCTGCACATAATTGCTTTCAATTACGTAAACAAAAGTAATGTCTCCAGTAACTCGATTTGATTAACTATTTTGAAAGTAATCTATGGATAGAGAAATGTATGCATTATATATTTTCTGCTCTATGCTCTGTTATCGCTAGGATTGTTCAAGAAATGCAACCAAAAGGCTATACGTTCAGGTTACATAATATCCACCCGATGTTTTCCATTTATTTACAGAATTGAGCTTGCTCTAGCTTGTTTACTTTAGACATTATCTGCAGTTCTCGAATCTGTTTTGGTTAAATAATTCATGTCCACTAAAAGAAACATGTTTTATTGGTCGATAAATGTTGTGTTTTTGATATTAAAAGCAATGCAATAAAACATGTTGTGTTGTCTTCTTTTATAACATTTTTAACAATCGTATGTGTATCGGTCCCAGTCATTTAACAATATGTTAATATGCAGCATACATTACTTGGTTTGCTTGTGTGTAATGGACCATATGCCCTAAGATGCACAATTGCGAGAACTGCAATATGTACAGAAGTGAGATCACTTTTTGTGAGACTGATACAATCAACAGCCTATACAACTGAACTCGTTTTATATTTATAGAAACAGCAATGTTTAAATGTAAGGTTTTTACAAGCAAGTTGGATTTATGCTCATAGTACACTGTTAACATTTTTAACAAGTACATACATTTATGCAACAGATTTAAAATAATCTTTGTTTTAATCGTTTGGGGAATGTACTTGGTTGCCTAAAAAAACACAAATGTTACCAAAATAAATATTACAGCGTGCTGAATGCTAAAATGTGTTTATAATCTATTGGATACGATTTGTGTTTATTTCTTATATATTTTTGCCAGATTTCACAATATTTATTAACATTGACAAAATAAAGGTATTCATTTTAATATCTCTGTCATCGTGATCTTTTTGATATCATATATGAAAGTTGGTCAATTGCATTATTTATTTATCCATTATCTATTTTGCTGTCACCACATCTGTGATAGAATATGGGTGTTTTATGTATTATTTTTACTAGAAGGCTCATTAACCCCTCGCGGGTTGCGGAACTCCTCGAGTTAAGTATCTTCACAAAATAGAAAGTGGGCCTATAGGGTTCTTTGAAATGGCAAACCACCCTGAGCAACAACAAAAATACTACTAATAAAATACAGTTATCTGGCAATACCATAACAAGATATCTTGTGAAGTTTATTTCAACTTTCAGTTTTGTGTAGCTCCTAAACATAGCAGCCACGTTCGTTATTTAAATAGATTCTCTTTAATAACAATACGCATTATACATGCAATGTCTTTTTGTCACGAACACTTCAGGAGTCATTAGTTTATTATATTTCTGCAATTATAGCCAATGTGCGAGCAATACTTGAGCAATGAAAAGCAATACTTTTAATGCCAGCACTGACTTATTATTAAGCCATCGGCCAAGTAATAACGTCTGAAGACGTACTTTACTACTGTGTAGTAGAAAATATTGAATACAGTAACATTTACTGAATGCCATATAGCCCCTTGGCGCTTTTCCTTTGTATATTCGTGAACACACATAATTCCCAGTTTCGGGAGGTTATAAATATAAGACCAAGTGAATAAAATATTAAAATAGGAAAACAGATTACATTTGCATTTCAAAAATATATTTGAAATAAATCCTGTTCCATAACACACAAAGGGACACAAACAAGTTTGCAGTTATTTTATGACATGCTTTTCATACAATGGGGATATTATTATTATTATTATTATTATTATTATTATTATTATTATTATTATTATTATTATTGTAATAGATATATGGGTGAGAGTAAGTGTAAAGAATTGCCTGTTGTATATGTGATGTTAAATAAAAATGTGAAAATGGCAGTTAACTAAGCTATAATATGTATCCCAATACCTTTGTTAAATATTCACAAGGATTGTTCTGTATTTATTTTATTTTTTTCAATGAAAATTAATGGGTACGTATGGCTTGAATATTGACGGCTATGCAGTCGCTGGGCTGTTAACCCAATTACAGAATTCATCAAGACCTGTATTGAATTATCTCTTTCCATATGGTATCAGCATTAGCCTAATTAAAAGCTATAAAGTCTGATACAATGATTAAATCGTTAGCTCTGCTCTGGGGAAGCAATATTTTGTTTTCCCTTCAATTAGTAGTTGATTGAGGTTTTCAGAGCAGGTCAGCTGTGAAATCTGAATTATATGTGTAAGTATTGCTCACAGGATGAGCTCTCATTCTGAAGCTCTATAGCGTTTTCAATGTTTTGAACACCCCATTAATGCGTATCATTATTATTATTATTATTATTATTAATTAAATATATTAGCTTAAGTATGTTATTGAATTTGCATGGCAAATATATAATGAAATGCTTTCAATAGGCGAACTAAATATGAAACACACACAGAGGGAAATAAAACAAAAAAGAAAAACCTGGGCGTTATATACAAATAAATCATGCAGTAAAGCAGGCCTACATATTTTAGTCACTTTTTATTTAGTTAGGAGATGCTTATTCACTTTTGTTTTTAGCATGTTGATGTATCAGAATATCATACACTTTTTTGTTAAGGATGTAAGCACAATCTGCAAGGCAGAGTGAATTGAGTGAATATAAAACATCTGTAATGATATGCTTTTATATGGAAAGGGTATATATTTCATAGTAGGTCTGAGCGTAATGAACGGGTTTACAAAAGACTGTCTCGGGTTATGAGAGCTGTCTTTCAGCACCAAGCCCAACGTGCAATATTTACTACCAGCAGACGGCGGTCGAACTCTGCTGTGAGCCAGAAAGCCACTCCAAGCTTTTTTTTCTTACCTCACTATCAATATTCTTTCCCTTCTTTATTAACCAGTTTCTCGGTGATAAACCGCGTAGGCAATCATGAGTATTTTTTAGAAGTAGTGTGCACCGTAAAACTATTAAGAATTAAACATGAAACGTATGCAACATATTACAAAACACATTCTTGTATTCATGCTTTTGCACCGTAATGTTTATTTTGGTAACCCTTTTGTGTGGGTGCATCCGAACAATATCCTAAAACAATTAAAATAAATAATAAGAGGAGTTCAAAATATCTTCCGAATATTGTATGTAGTTCTTAAACATCTGGATTTACAATAGGCTTAATTAATTAGATGCCTCAGCAGAATTGATACGCACCTCGATAAGAACTTATTCCAATATCCTGAAATATCCCATTCAGTAGACACTTCCTTCGCATTTTCAAGCCATAACTCGACATGACTTATTTTTATTTGTATTTACTAAAATAAACGTGTTGATTATTACTTAATTATTTTTAATACGCAGTGTATTATGACAGTGGAAACCACTGTGCCCTTGTATACACTACATTTCCTTTCTATCTTGCGTTGCCATTTGTGTTTCACTTTTTTTCTGTGTTGTTATGTTCCCTTCTGCTGAAAAAAAGCATTCAAAAAGGACCATTTGCTCACGTGTGTTGAACAGCTCTATATTTACAAACTAAAATTTGCTTGCTTTGAAAAATTAAAATAAAACAATAAACAGCGCTTTTAATTTGTATGTGCATCATTTTGTGGCATGTACTGTTTGGAGCGCTTCAGTTAAAACAGTCTATATTTATTTAGTTATTTATTTTTAGTATTGCACCTGCGGCATCACATCAGAAGTCGAGTTTATAACAATTTTATTTTGTAATTCAGGGATGCTATTTTTTCCGGGTTCTATAAACCACGATATGATTCTATAGATTGCATGTATGCATGCACACGTGCTCATATGTTTAAAACAAATATTCTAAAGGACCGAACAAAATAACAAAGTCCCGTTTACTCAGAGCAAATTGTCAACTTCGTTTATGGATGAATAGGGATAAGTATTAGGTATGTCATCTCTGATTGAAATTTGACAGGACAAACATTAAGATGAGCACATGGAACTCTACTTTAATAAATGTGTTGACACAAAAACGTAAACCTTCCTATTTAACCCAACTAAGCAGTTTAACTGTTTTTTTTTATTTATTTTTTTTATTGAATTTATGTATCTTGTTAAGTGTGGTTCATTTGCAACGTGCAATTTTTTTGTTTTGTGAATGGACATACTCTTTTGTGGATGGCGCGGGTACGATATTGTATTATAATTAAAATAATAATTTAAAAAAAAACACGAATGGACAAAAATAATATTTTGATTATATTCCCTTTTTTGACTACATTTTTTATGTTTACCTTTACATGTAGGCCCAGTCTATTTCTGTTTACAAATTAAGCATGTTTATTTCTACACCCTGTATTGAAAACTCTTTGTAGAAGTAGGCTAGCTGATTTGCCTTTGGTTAAAGCTGCAATGAAAGTGCTCAATGCGCAATGATAATTTCAGCATTCCCATCCAAAGTCTATCTTTGTCTTTGGTACTGCTGGACGAGGTGGCTTCTTTTTTGGCACGTGCTGTAGGCGTCAGTCACTTGTTCCTTAGCAACCCTTGAACACAAGACACACCTGTGGCTCGATCTCAAAACTGAAAGAGCGTCTCCGAAAACACAAATGGGCTGAGAAGAAGGTGTTTGGTTTTCACCTATTAATGCGTTACGCCCTTTATTATCCCTTTGTGTATCATTATAAATTGGGATTCCAGCTAATTATTTTACTGGTGGAATGTGACAAGTGCCCCTTGTTATTGAATTACTTGCGGTTTACTGTAGGCCTCTGTTTTATAATAAATAATACATGCAATTACATTAAATTTATATCACAAACAGAAGTTATAGGCACCTCTACATCTGCGTTTAATGCTTCTCCTTGTTTCTTTTGGAACATACAACGGACCCGACGGCTGAAGAACTTGACTATATGTGGAGTGTAAGTGCATATTTATAATATTTACTAAACTATTTACCATGATGTGCAAAGCCAACAAACGTATGCACAAGGCTGATGTGAAAAATTGCATGCACTTAAACTACACCTCGACAAATTATGTGGCTTAAAGTGCACGTGTTGACACTTAAAAATACACTTGAACAAAGGGTGTACCCATTATGGTTAATGCCCCCCCCCCCCCCCCCCCCAAAAAAAACAAACAAACAAACAAACAAAACATTAGCATAATGTTGTTGATTCAGTTTTATATAAAGTAGGGACACAAATGGGAATAACTGTCCATACTGTACCAAGCTGGGTTGAACAAACTAGCAACGGCAATGTAAAGTTATATAAAGTGAGTGCAGAAGCATCGCTGTGTGCCGTGTAGATTGATGCACATTTCTCCGGCACACTGGGCAACGTTTGTTCATGGAGATTGTACGTATGTTTAGTTTGCTTTGCAAGCTCCGCTTATTAACTTGGCTATCACAGCGGCATAAAAGAAAAACCCTTAAGAAACCGCTATTTTTCTTCCCCACACTACATCGTAATTGTTGGGAGGAAAACCAAATGTGCTGCAACGATGAAAGCAAACAAAGAAGCGTGCAGAGGGCAAATAATGAATACAGAACATTTTTGGGGTGGTGGTGGTGGGTGAGGGGGGGATTGGCACAAATTTATCCTAAATGGTTTATTACTATTTACATTCCGTGAAGGCAGAGGTGGCCCCCTCTCACACACCCCGCCTACTAGTTTGTTTCTCACTTATTTAAGTCACCTGACCGCGCATCATGCAAATCACGACGTTTCTGTGCTGCGATTGGCCGCCTCGAGCTCATTTAATCCCTGTCAACCCACATCATATGGCTGCTGCTCTGTTAACTTCTCTGCTCTGCTGGAGAAAGTAGCTCAAAGACGCTTTTCATCACTCTGGATGTTTAAAGCAGGAGGAGGGGAAAAAAAGCCTGATAATAAAAAGTAAAACGAAGTTTCACTGCAATTCAGGATTATACTCCGCAATTAAGAGACTGTGGTCGAATAAGCGGACTGCTGACTGTTGAAATTGAATGTTTTTCTGTGTTGCTTGAAAAGTAAAAAGTTAGGTGAATGTATAGCATGATGATGGAAACAGACTTGCACTCCCCCGGACCCCAGACTAATACCAGCTCGGGGCAAACGGGTCCAAATAACGGGAGCAAAGTAAACCAAGAACGGGTAAAGAGGCCGATGAATGCGTTTATGGTGTGGTCCCGGGGCCAGAGGAGGAAGATGGCTCAGGAGAACCCCAAGATGCACAACTCCGAAATCAGCAAGAGACTGGGTGCAGAGTGGAAAGTGATGTCTGAAGCTGAGAAGAGACCTTTCATTGATGAGGCTAAGAGGTTACGAGCCATGCATATGAAGGAGCATCCGGATTACAAGTATAGACCCAGAAGGAAGACCAAAACGCTGCTGAAAAAGGACAAATATTCCTTGGCCGGTGGTCTGCTTGGTGCTGGGCCAGGTGGTCCCGGTTCCGTTGGAGTCGGACTCGGGATGGGTCATGCTGGAATCGGACAGAGGCTGGAAAGTCCCGGGGGTCACGGTGGCACTGCAACCAGCGGCTATGCGCACATGAACGGCTGGGCAAATGGTGCCTATTCGGGCCCAGTGGCAGCGGCTGCTGCGGCTGCTGCTATGATGCAGGAGGCTCAGTTAGCTTACAGCCAGCACCCGGGCACTGGGACACACCACCACCACGCTCACCACCATCATCCCCACAACCCGCAGCCGATGCACCGCTATGACATGACAGCCCTCCAGTACAGCCCCATTTCGAACTCTCAGAGTTACATGAGCGCCTCTCCGTCGGGGTATGGGGCCATCTCCTACACACAGCATCAGAACTCGAGTGTCGCATCGTCTGGGACCATCGGAACCCTCGGATCGCTGGTGAAGTCAGAGCCAAGCGTAAGCCCACCTGTTAGCACTCATTCTAGAGCTCCGTGTCCAGGGGACTTAAGGGACATGATAAGCATGTATTTACCAACGGGAGAAGCAGGTGATCCGTCAGTTCAAAACAGACTTCATGCACTGCCTCAGCACTATCAGAGCACCACTGCAGGGGTAAATGGAACAGTTCCATTAACACATATTTAAGAAAAACAAAACTGAAACAAACAAAAACACATAACCAAATATTTACCTCCTTTTTTAGACTGTCACTGAACGACCTTTTTGTACAGAATGTTTTTGATGTTCTTGTAAATTAAAGGTAAAGATTGTTTTGATTGCCTTTTAGAAACAAACAAAAAAATAGTAGCCTACTCAGACAGTATGCCTTTTAGAATGGTTTTGTTTCATTAAGTATTTTTTGCACAGTCCACTTAAGGGATAAGTGTTAACATAAAAGGCGATGCCAACTTTTTTTTGTACATCTGGTATTCCTGTAATACACAGTCAGCCGGTAACATGTTACCTCTAAAATGAAACCCTGTGCAAAATGGAAAAAAAAATAGCTATGTAAAATTAAAAGAAACATGAAAAGTGTTTTTAAAAGTTTTTTTTAAAGTTTTTTTTTTTCATTTGACATTATTCAGACGTTTGTAAAGATGTGAGTTTCTGTATCTGAATTTTTTCTTTTTTTTGTTGTAATATTTCCTGTAAATTGTGAAATAATTTTAATATTATAGAAGTTGACAAGAGACTCAACCTGTATAAATAGTTTACTAAATGCATTTTCTCAGAAAAAGAAATATTGACATTGCGTTGAATTTTGAGTTAAATAAATTTGACAGAAATGTAACCCTGGATCTGATAAACCCTTTTTTGTGTTTTATGTTTGTTCTTTGAAGAATAATTACAGAAAACCTTAAAGATAAGTGACAGTTATTTAGTAGTCCTTAAAACTGAAATCAAAACGACATAAATCCTGGCTTTTCTATTTAAGGTATAATTTCCTAATAAGAATAATAAAATCACAACCCAGAAGAAAGGCGGTTTGTACCAACAGGCACATTTCAGGAGCATGACCGATTATTTCTTTGCTTTTTAATTGTTTTATTTAAAGAATTGAATATATGTCTAAACGCGTAATTAAACCTAAGCCCTCATGTCAACGTCGAGAAACACGACCTTTACGGTTGCAAGTGAAAAACAAGCATCATCTTAAAAATGTAGTGACCCAAAACATGAAACCTATTAACGCAAATTTGTTGAAATACTGAATAAATAAATCACGACCAAATGTTGTTTAGAGGCATTATCTAAACAACATTATCGTATAATATTATTCAAACAGAAAGTACATATATTTGCTCTGTGTTTGTATGAATAATATTTAATTCTCTCAGCTGAAGTAAATTAACACATCGAAAAAAAATATATATGTTTAGGAACAGAAAAAAAAGTGAAGACTTAATGTAAAGGCCTTAAGACAATTCATAATAACTTATTTAAATGTGCAGCAAATATATACAGATTCGTAATAATAATAATAATAATAATAATAATAATAATAATAATAATAATAATAATAATAATAAACTAGTTCTCACAATATACAGTTGGCTACATAAATAATTGGTTTGATGACTTTAACTATGTTACCATTTTTTGAAATGCACCTTAAATGACCAAAACAAGATAAATTGATCGAATGCGTGTCTACGGTGAATTTTCATAGGGTCTCCCTTTCTATCATTAAACTTCTTGTAAAAACGTGTTTCTGAACAAAGATATCTAAAATTAAGATTGACAGATTAATTGTGATTCACACTTTAGCATTTTCTGATATTTTTTTAGTAGAACAAACACGATTCTCTTTAAAGGTAGTTAAATTCAACGCTTGTTGTAAACGTGAATTCCATACAATAACATTAAATAAAATGTGTTCATTGTTTGATATTGCAAACGGTTTTTTTAAAAAATGTGGATTAAATAAACATGTGTTGATTTGTTCATTCAAATACCATTATACTCGTTACACGACAATGTTTAAAGAATAAACTATTCTTACATAATAGGCAACAGTAATTTATAATAAAAATGCAAAAATCTAGAATGTATGTTGCTTTTTAATAATAATTTATGGTATTTCTGAATGTTTTATTTTAGTATCTAAAGAAAAAGACGCCCGAGTCATGGTAGTGCGCAGAGGGAAGGGGATACAAGATACGAACACCTGTTGAGTTAACGTTTTCGTCTATTTTTTTGAAGTAAGGAATTTCGACAACATTTGATTACGTTTATCCTTGAGATGGAATATGTTGTGAATAAAATAAAAATGCTTAGTGTTTTTCAAGACTGGACGGAAAGGGTATTAAACAGCACAGTATGCAATATGAAGAAGTGCGTCCTCAAGGCCGATAGCAACGTTTACATCAACATTTTGAATTGTTAATGTTGATGGCTCAGTTAACATTTATTGGAAAGTAATGCTAACTTAAAACTATATGTTGCTATTTGTTATTTACTCGTATGTAGTTTTTAATGAGATGTATACATTATGTTTGTAACGCATTTGTGGACCGAGTAATTTGGATTTATATGTACTAAAAACTGTCACCGGCATTGTATTTGTGTTTATATATTTTTTTTGAAGGTGAATATTCCAAAATATAAATGTATTCATTTCGATGACATAGTTTTTTTTAATGCATCTCTCTCTTTCTCGCTTTCTCTCTCTTTTTCTTTTGTTAAGTTGTTTAATAAATCCCAGGAGCGCTTGATTCCTGCAAGTAATTTGCAGGATTCCTTGGTTATTTACAGCATGACGAATTACAGCGAGAGAAAATACTTTAGCATTTAAAGGGGGGGGGGGGGGGGGAAACTCTTGATATACCGAAAACTTTAATAAACTGTATGAGTAAGACTTCTGTAAGAGATACAAATCACAAATCCTTAAATTGAACAATGGAGATTACTCCAATTTAGGATACAACTTTACAATGGATATCTGATTAAAAAACTAAACAAACAAAACAGTTTATTTAAAGAGACTTTAATATTCCATGTCCAGAGTTGCTCTAATTTAAATTTGAAGTGTGTCTCGTTGTGGTTTGCTGGAGTATGATTCTGTGTTTGAGTTGATTTCAAAGGAAATGTGTTGGTGGTGCTGCCGCATTTCTGTTAAAGCGACAAGGACATTGTTTTAAAGTAGCCATAAAGTTGAGAACTACGAAAAGATAAGCATTTTGGTAAATAGATGTTGGTGAAAGTATTCTTCAAACACATTGGGTTTAGTCAATAATATCTTCATATTTCACATGATAGCCCACCAAGTCTAAAGTGTATAAAAGTTGCTTTAAGAATCTCAACAAGCCCCGCGGGAAGGAATCAGGTTTGCCATGCAATTAAAGTGAAGAGATGACGCAATTAACCAAATCATTTTATTCATGCGGCCAGTCACAGCTTTTAAAAAGTAAAAGTGTATTCATTTGAAAGCGTAATCCTTACAAGTAAGTGGTCAAAGTATATTTATTTGGTAATAAACAATTAAAAATAAAAATCTGGGTCTGGGCCATTAGCTTGTTTTGGAAGGAGAGTTCAAAGTTCACGCCCGAAAACCTTGATCTCCAAACAAAGAATTTACAATTGAATAACAACTCCTTTAGATCCAAAGAAAATCTGATTATTCATTGGTCGATAGACTCTAGCTATCTATGCAACCCTCCTCCGAGCTCCATCACAAGAGAGGCCCACATGAACACACTTTAAACCACTTTTACTTTCACAGTAGGCCCAAGGGGATTTGCATGTTGTGACTGAGACCCCGAACATCATTCAGTAATATTTACATCTATACAAGTACATTGTAAAGTACAGAAAAGTAGGGAAATGTTCGCGGTGTACAAATAGAGGAATTTAGGATTAGTCTACACACACACACACACACACACACACACATACACACACACATGCACTTTTCCTAAAGCACATACACACCAAATCTGCATTTGGTTATGGAGTACAGAATCTAGACCATAGACCAACAATTACAAATCTGGTATTTCACAAAATTAAAGATGAAATTTAAAAACATCAGACTATAACACTATACATCCAACTGCATCCATCTTACTCTATCGTTGTAAGAGAGTAAAGAGACGTTTTTACTTCAGTTTAGTTTTTTTAAGTATTATTATGCATTTGATTTATTTGGTAAGTAAATCCCCATTCAGTCAAGAATATTTTTCTTTTGACTTTCTGTCATGTGTGAGTGGCGCAGAGTGTGTTTTGTGCAAAAGAGGAATAGGATTATAGAAAAGAGGGACTAACCTCGGGGTCAGCGGCGGGGTAAATCTCTTACAATTACTTTCCGGAGCAGTGATGTCACCCCCGGAGCACTCCAACAGCTTTTACTTGAGGCTGTCAGAATTTAAAGCATATGTATTTACACCAAAAGACCATAAATGCATTGTAACTAACGATAAACGTGAAGAAACACGTTTTTATTAAAAACAAAACAAAACAAAAAATACATTTTGAAAACCATGCTGCAACTTAAGTGTAGCCTGTTTATGCAATCGTTCTTTAATAATTTCGCAACCTGAAACTTGTATATGAACAGTAAAGATATGCATTAATAGAAAATAAATAAATATGAATATTCGTATATAACTGTTTTCTCCTGTCCCAATTCAAATACAAGCCCAGTGATAGAATGCAGTGGCTCTGTGCATTCAGTGTTATGGCGGTTCTACACCACCAGTGAGCAACGCAAGCGTCTCCACATAAATAGAACTAAGTTCTATTTTTCCCGCACAACAGACCAATCAGAAGCAATGTCAACAGTCTTGATACAAGTCAAAACACAAGTGGAACACAGCGGACTAGAAATTAAAACTTAATGGAAAAGATTATCCGTCATACCATAACATTAATACCATCATTTTGTGTATACCTTTGGACTCCGCTAAAGAAATGCAAAACCACACAGAAATAGCTAGGGGAGACCGGGGACAGTTGTAACACGGGACGGTTGTAACACCTTTAATTTCTCCAATCAGAAGCAAGCAGAGTGCCATCACTCACTCGGCACATGCTCAGTTCGGGTCTCTGTCTGCTTGTGGAAGAGGAGCTGTCTGTGCCAAAGCCCCCCCTCCAAATTTTCTTTTTGTGATATATCCCTGTGTTTTCCAGTTTATGGATCCAGGCTTTTAGCATTCTCATCCCTGATCTCTGTACTTATAATTGACACAGTTGACTGCTCTTAGTTTTGTTGTTTCGTGCTGGAACATGAGGTTTAGTAATGGCTCCAGGGGTTGGGGCCAGTTGTAACACGTGTTACAATTGACCCCAAACACCATTAGCTGAACTATATTTGGACATATGAATCTTGCACTGAAGGAAACAAAATGTTCATCTATCACAATTGTGACTCAGACTGACATATTCTTGGTTGATAAGGCCTATCATTTTAGGGATGTTAAAAAGCTTTAAAAGTAGGACAACAAAAAAAAAATGGCCTTTTGTGAACATTTTTATTTTTCAATAAAAATATTCCGTTTTTGAGTTAAATAAAAACACACATATTTACTTCATGTGAAAATTGATCTTATTCAATAAAACATGCTATTCTTGAGTTAAATGAAAGGTGTTGCTATTTATTTAATCTGACCCAACTCCCCGTTACAACAGACCCTGGCCATGGGGTCAATTGTAACATCGGACACCTTACATTTCAAAAGCCCTCTTACCATATGTATATTAACTCTTAAAACAGCATAACTCTGGAGATTGGTAGAAGACAGATGTAAGTTGTTTGTATCAAAGACTAGTCAAACTAGTCAAACAACTCATCTGTGCTTAATGAAGAGAAATGTAAAACGTGTTACAACTGTCCCCGGTCTCCCCTAAATATAGGGTCGTGTGAAAGTGTCCGGTCTTGAAACATACTATAGAACAGCTTTCAAACAAAAGAAAAACGAAAACAAAACAGAATTTTTTTTTTTTTTATTGGTGTTCGTGGGCATTAAATGGAAGTTACATATTTGTCCAAATTAAAAAAAAAAAAAATGTTTGTGATACTTGAAAGTATAGTTCTTTCTTCCAAATATCTGCAACAAAAGACTCAGCCGTTTTGCCAGGCAAACCAGTATCATTTAGACAAATACCCTAACATGTGATGCTTCCAAATGTAGATTGCCAAAACTTATAAAGAATCTTTTCCACCTGATGATTTCTTCAACGGTTTTCTGGATGCAATGTAAGGGGATTGCCTATCCGGTAGCTATTTGTATCTTATCAGCTGTTGTAAAGCTACACAGATTTGCATTGAGGGACACAAAGCGAGAGCAAGTCATGGCACATTGCCAAATAAAAGAGCAATGTTCTGGTAAACTTCACCTAAATAATTTACTACTCTATAAAAGTAAAAAAAAAAAAAAAAAAAAAGTGGGAGGTGAACCCTTTGACCAATAAATCTCAGCTGCATGTGATACTCTTATCTTGTAGGCACCCATGTATTTCGCACTAGGAAGCCATCATCATTGGCTCTTATTTGCTATTTGTAAACCCCGATCTCTTCCACTCAGTGTCCTAAATGTGGATAATTAGCATCAGTTTATCACGCCTCTGCATATTTTCTCTTCTCCAAAAATGCACACTGCTATTGGTTGCCATTCTGTCACAGAAGATTATGGAGACAGATTGCACAGAACGAATGTGCTGAACGAGATTAGAAAGGAATAGAACTAGAAAGTGGGCCAATACATTCCTCGTGAGAGCCTTATCATACAATTACACGTTGACATGTTTAACAGTCTTGCAGGCTCTTAATCCAACGCCCTTCCAAGAGTAATATTTCAGTGCTATAATATCTGCTGTATAGTCTTACAGGAATTTAAGCACCAATACGTTACTGTAAATTCACTAGGAACGCATTGAACAAAACTTTCATTTTAAAAACGTGTTCAGTGTGTTATGAATTTAAACGTGTGTTGTATCTAGCCTTGTAATGAGGTAAATCGGGCATATTTTATACTGTAGATACACTAGGACACACTGAAAAATACTATTTATTGTTATTTTACTGAATTATCTCTGTGTAAATAAGTTTCAAGTATTTTACCATTATATGTAACAGTCACGCTGAATAAATCACGTCGCTGCTTTTCTCCAGAATCCAGACCATAATATAAAAAAATAAACCAGTCAACAGAAGAATAGGCTACATTCAAACGCATTTTACAGTATAAAACTAAGGTCAATAAATCAAAGCATGTGCCGGTCTGATTTGATTTACAAAGACCACATTAATGTGTGATTTATTAAATATAGCGAACAGAAGCTTGACTTCAGCATTTGTTAAAGAGTTTTCTTCAACTTTTTTTTTTCTTTTCTCTGCTCAGTGTGTCTGAGGCAGCGAAGTCTGTATGAGACTGATTGTGAGTGTCTCTGCTGGAATTTGGCAGGGCCTAGGCTTGGAGAGCAGCCCCATGCTGACTCCCATTCACCGAGCCAGCTTTCTGTGAGGTTGGGAAGTTTCACTGAGCCGTGCACTCAATGGCTTCACAAAGCTGATTACAAGCTTCAGCGAATTCCTGAAGGGACCAAAAGCGACGCAGGTGCAAAGAAGCCGAGGGAACTCTTGACACCAGTGACAGAATGGGACAAGGCTAGGACCACACAAATCCAAACACTCCCCAGGAAGCAGAAAAACCTTGGGAAAAAATGCACATCCTGACCATTATTATTATTATTATTATTATTATTATTATTATTATTATTATTATTATTATTATTATTATAAATATATTATTTTGCCTTAACTTTATCAACACAAAATGTGTTTTGTTTATGTTTTTTTAACCCACTACTAATAACACGCTCGTATACACCTGATTGAATTAATGAAAGAGTCAGTTTAAAAAAATGAGCTTTATGGTAACTGCTGCAATGGACGTTGTCTGCTTTAGTTTCATTATTGTGCTCAAATCCATCTCACCTGTAAATCTAAAAAAAAATGCGCCGTCTGTAAATGCTGATTGTACTGGTGCTTCGAACAAAGCAGTAATTCAATTATTTGGTAATGCTAGTAATTCAATTATTTGGTAATGCTATATATCCTTTATAATGTATTATATTAGAAACTATGCGGATTTATAGCTATGGTCAAGTTTTGCATCAACTACTTTAGGACTGAGACACCATTTAAAAATATAATTTAAATCTTTTATTTAGTAGTTTAAAATAAATTACAAAATGATATCTGACAAGCCTACTGGAAACCAAAAGTAGTACATTATTTCACGTTATTTACATAATTATATATAGCTTTTTATTATTAATGTGATGTTCTCTTATACATGTGACCGAATATATAATTGTATGTACAGCTTTTTGTGCAACCGTATACAGAATATGGGGTTTTAATACTATATTCTACATAGGTATCTTATAAAATTAGATTTTGCCTAATGCAGTTGTCTTGTGTGTGCAGAATGTAACGTCTTGGGGTTATAACGCTGCAGGTTTTGTTTTTTCATTCAGTTAGCACAGAAAAAAAATCACTCTGTCTAGGAAGGGGTTATTTCATTTTTAACTTTCTTTTCCTCCCACTCATACCCTTTGAGCAAAGTCCCCAGACATTAAAACCGTACAATTAATTCGAATTGTCTCTAACTATCAATTACTAAGGAAAAACAGAATCTCCCAGAGGAGCACTAATCACACTGCAACCAGTCCGAAGATTTCTAATTCCAGAACTATGAATATTAATGCGGGCGCAGGGAGCGCATACACTATGAACCATTCTGAGGGGCTTTGCCTATATCATTAAATCAAATTATTTTGCAATTAAAGGAATGTATTCGATCATATTGAAAATAGGGGTTGCTAAATTATAGTAAATACTGTTATTTTACGTTTTTCTTGTTTGTGCGTGTGTTTCGGTGGATTTATAGTTTACTGATATCCTACTACACTCATTCATCTGTTGTATTCTTTTCTTTTTTCTTTTTTATTTTTTTTGCTTGTAAAATCTAATTGATAAAGTATAGGAGACATGTCAACGCTTTCAGATGTCCGTCCTAAAAGTTTGTTTGGGTAGTTAGGATCGACTTTCCTGCACGCGTTTCTCTTGGCAAAAAAGGTGCTTTCTAGTGTTCTTTTGTTTGATAACTAATTCAAGTTAATGCGATCTTTATGTAAAGCTAACAGCGGATAATTGACTGTTTTCTTTTCGCCAACAATCTCCATCACAATCAATTAATATCTATAAACCAGCAACTGCATCAACTGCCCTCCCCCTTGTCTTTTGTTGCTAATAAAGTTCTGGTGATTGAACGTCAGCCACACTAACAATTTAAAGGTTGAGGCACAAGAGAACTACTGTAACATTTTAAATGATTCCTACATCGAAAAACAGTAAATATCTTATATTCAGCTACTCATTATGCAGAAGTAATTTAGTATCCAGAATTGTGTACAGTTTACGCTTCATATTGGATTTCCCCGTTCCCTATTTAAAGGGTTTTGAGTAGGATTTTGAGAATAATCAATAAAAGTAAACACTTCCACAATAAATAGTTCAAGTGCAAATGAATAGTATTCAAGTGGACAGACATTGATGTCTGCAAAAAGGTGTCAATAGGTTTCCACAGGTTACGCGTTTAGTTAACGCTGTTAATAATTTAAACACTGGTGTTATTACCGTTGACAAACAAAACAAACAACACCATTATATTTAAATAATACTTTCAATAACAATCTATTTAAACCGAGTTAATAAAATATAACAATGCATACACAAAACAACGAATCGTTAATGCAGGACTCTTTCAACTCGAAAACTGGTTATTTGAATATCTGCTTGGAGCAGTACCACACGTTTTACGCATGCAAATAAAAATGTCGTGGGGTGGGGGGATCTGACAAACAGAAGTGCTTGCTGACGTGAGTGTGGCAAGGATAATGGTTTCATAACGATGCGTTTCAGTTGTTGTCTGTATATGATCCTCTCATGTTCCCATGGTTGCTTTCTTATGGTATCGCTAATCCATCCCACTTCATCTCACACCTGAATTCTGTCATCCCTGCCATCTTCATGTGATCTGGAAACAATGCTGATCGCCGGAATTGGCTATGCTAGTCAATCAGCCAGAACGGACTATGCAAATGAAAGAGAAAGGCGAGAAGCTGGAAAACAGTGGCCCCGATTGTTCTGTGGATTTCACAACAGAACCCAGCTGCAACACACAGTCTTGGAAGCACAGAGTTCCGCAGCAGCGCCAGCACAGCATTACAACTTTGAAAATAATTACGCACCACCCCGTTTATGAGCAGCTCCTGAACTAGCTAATACGTGTTCATATCTACAATGACAATTCTACTGAGGGCTTTTTTATTCATGAGTGAAGGTATAACCAGGGGCTGAGTCTTAATCTGATCTCCTGTTAGTCATCTAGCAGATGAAAATTAGATTTTACAGGACGAGAAGCGTGCAACAATATATCTGTCATTAAACACAACATATTAATCAATGGTTCTTTAATCAATAATAATAATAATAATAATAATAATAATAATAATAATAATAATAATAATAATAATAAAATCTATCCATAATCTGTGTGTTTTATTGTGCATACAACTGTAAGTCGCCCTGGGTAAGGGCGTCTGCTAAGAAATAATAATAATAATAATAATAATAATAATAATAATAATAATAATAATAATAATAATAATAATCTGTTGAATAAGATTCGCGTTTAATTTATAAACATTTGATTTATAGTGCTTATAATAAAAGTATAAAACTGTTTTTGTTTTTCTTTCGATTGGATAAACCTTAAAACGCGTGATCTTGCTTTTCGGTTTGCCTGGAGCTGTCCAGGTTCTGAAACAATATACTTGCTGTAATAGCAAGGTGTAAGCAAATCAAGACATGCTTCGGGTTAAGTTCGTTATTGGTCTATTCTATCGTCGAGCGGACAAACAATTGGAACTCAGTGTGACTTGGGCACTCTTTAAAGAATAACCACTTTACCTGATCCACGCCCGGCATGTACAACCGATGGGGTTAAACTGTCCCTACTGTCCAGTCCAACAGTAGATGGTAAGATATTCTATATACTATCCCTCTTCCAATAAAATAAAACAAATGGCTCAATTCACAAAAGTAAATATTTTTTATTAGTTACATTTAGAATGAATTAAAGTTTGTTATTCGTGAATACTTAAAGAAACATAAACTTTACATCTCAATAATATTAAATAAAGAAAAAGAGACCCAGCTTTGTGAACACAGCCCATTCCCAGACAATGTTTGTATCTGCGACAGGTTTTAATATCTATACGCAGTAAAGAGAGAAAGAGAAACATAAAGATGGTCTGTATTGTAAAACAAAATAATTCCGCCTAATTGTAACGTGCAAGAGGGTCGAAAAGGTTTCATTTCAAGGGGTAACTCGTTGTGTGCATATTTCTACCGTCTTGTTTTCATGTAGAAGTATATACGCGTAGAGACATCATGCTGGTGAATCATAGCGAATCAGTAACCTTCTGCATCGTGACTTTTTCCTGTGATGGCATGGTTAACATTAAACTTGGCAAGTTTCCAAACGCAGTTGGGCTACTGGAAATGGTACTACAGCCTCTCTCCAGACAACTGTTACTATTCCTGTAGAACTATATATAAAAATACACACACAGGAACGTTACGTTTTTACCTCGTAACACATTTGAACGCAAATCGCTTCACTTCAATTAATTCCCTCATCCTTTGTGAGAGGTAGTTCACGTACAGAAGTGTGCTCAAGAGAGAGGGATATTGACAATCGGTTATTAGCATATATCAGACAGATTTATCTCTTGCACCCAACTGATCTAGCCTACAGTGAGATTGCGTTTGTGATCGCCACTTCTCACACTCCCACACTGTACTTTGTGTGTCAATAAATAGGACTATAAAACAGAAACCAAGCTCTTTACACAACCTGCAGAAGATACAGTTTTGCTTGCTATAACATTGTTGGTATTGGGATATGTATCTGATTCCCTGAAATATATTTCCCCACAAAAAGGGTCACTCCCTCCTGAGACAATTGAAAAGCTCACAAATGAGTTAAGTTCTTGTTTGATCTGAATGAAATTTATATGTGTGAAATAACAGTCTAGCGAAGTCTATGCCTGGAGCACAGAAAGTTTTATATTGAAGTTAGGTCTGAAAAAATGAATTTCCCTTATCTGTCACTTGGAGAAAGACACCACATACTGTTCTGAGGCCTCACCAGCTGGAAGCATAGACTGGACCTGTTGATGACCAATCCCCAGGCGGACTGGTGAATTCCATATCTGTTCCATTACCTATTAACTCCACACGTAGTTCTTGAAACACATACGAATATCAAGCGGATATCTAAAAAATGCCCCAAAAATGTGTCATCAGTTTGTGTTTGTTTTTGTGAGGTATTAAAGTACCCTCTCAATAATCGTGGTAACCCAATACCTGGGACATCTCTACATAAAGGCACATAACTCCATGATGAAGTGTCCACCTCCTCCTACAGGAATGTGTGCGTGTGTGATCGATGTCCCTGAATAGCCTTCTTGTTAAAATGTTTGTCAGGATTATTATTTTCTTCATATTTCTATTGAACTGTTCTAAGCTTTTTGTGATGTATGCAGGTTGCCTGAATGTTTTAAAAGTTTGTTCTTCTAATATTCTAAGTTGTTCAAAATGGTATGATTGCCAGTTACATGGCAAGTGGAACCTGTCTGATTTTCACTTTCATTGGGATTCCACATCCTGTTATCCTGCGATAACATGACACAGTCTAATCTGGATAGACAAAGAGTGCCATTGACAACACAGTGACAGAAGCCTTCCGCCTGGTCAAATGATGGATGCGGGTTGAAGTCTGAGTCAAGCAGAAGGAGCACATAACTGACTTTATTATTTAAATACAGGAAAGATCAAAACAATGGATGATATTATAACTATAACAAGAGTATGCATGGAGTGTACTGGAGACAACCGTCTCTCACCCAAGCATAAAAACCTTGACTTTGGAATTTTAGCCACTCGGAAAACTCTTATACCACGGTACACCCAATGTGCCATGTATTTATTGCTAAATTATAAAATACAATCTATGAATAATTTCTGATTGCAAAGATCTATATCATATTTAACCTTTTGAACCACAAAAGGGTTTAAAAGATTAAGATATGTATACCACAACATTTACACAAAAGTGTACATTAATGATGCAAGTTAAGTGTTTTTCATCATCTTACCTAAGAAATGTGACCACTTGCTATTTCTACTTTCAGCAACACAGAGCATGAAGCACAGCTAATGTACTGACACAGACTAAACTGTATTTGGATGTGGTGTGTGGGGTCCAATCTGAAGAAGTGGATAGGGTTTCTCTGTGTATTGCTATCATGTCAGACAGAATACTACTGGGCCTTTGGGTCTGTTTTTATCCAAATAACTCAGCAAAACATCCTACAGTTAATTAGATGTAACACAATTAAAATGCTATCCAACAATCTATTGCTGCTGATTATTGTTCTTTATGATTTCCGGATTGATATAAGAACATGAATTAAAATTTCTCTTAATGCATCTTTTAACTTATAAAACTCACGTTCCCAGTAAAGAGCTCACTATCATACAGAAAAATGCCAGCTAGGCTTAGAGTTCTGGAACTCTCATGGTAATTTTGGCTTAGTAGAATTTTTTTTTTAAAATGTCCTAATCCACACCACAATTTGTTGATTTTGTAAGTACATTCTTACGTCTCATTAATACAACAACTGTATTGTCAGTTCTTTAACATTTGATGTTTAGTCAAGAAACGCCCTTTTTTCTGCACTATAAATTCACTTCCTGTGCGGCAGGAATTAAGACCCCACCTGACCTCACATTAACTTCTATACAAAGCGAATGTGAGGCTCGGGGGGAGTCCTAGTCCTAGCACATTAAATGAATGCATAGTGTGCTGGTGGCAAGATAAACTCAAAAGTGAAAATAAAGTCAATTCTAGTGAGTGGTAGGAAAATGTGCCTTTGTTGAAAAACTCCTTTGCCAGCAATGCCCTCCACAGCATGCATTACCTGTCATATGATTGACCCTACCTTTTATTATGTTATATAGCAGGCAATGCCCATTGTGTCTTAAAAGAGGTGACATTTAAGCTTTACCTGTTATAGTACAGGTCAGTGTCTTTGTTTACTAACAACTTGTCTGCTCCTCAACCACTGAACCAAAAATGTGTCCACTCAGAATAGTATTAATTGAACAAATTACAGTAATATTTAATCACATATAATATTCTAACATTATTTAAAAATAATCCCAGTGATAGTATTTTATCTTGCATGTATTTTATAATTGATGTACTTTTACTTGTAAGTCTAGTTTAGAAGGTTACAGTCTTTCTTTTCCCTCCAAATGCATGCATTTGTCTTCTAATAACCCAGCACAGTGTGTAAGAGCACTGTGCTATGAGAGGGGGCTCATGTGAAAGGCGAGCAAGGGAATTTAACATGGCTCCCTGTTCAAAACATAGTTTCCTTTCCCACACATTCCCCACCAACAAGCTTCAACTAGAGGGACCACCCTCTAAGGAGGTGAGAGGGTAGCTCAGGCTGCATGCTGATTCAATCCCAGGACTTTCCAAAAGACTGCAGGAGCTAATTAATACCAATTATTATGTTGTCTTTGTAATGTACAACCTTTCCACAAGGGAATGGGCTGAGATCACCAGAATTAATTTCAACAGCCACGGTATTGATCTATTAAGCTAACCAAGCATCAAAGGTAAATCTGAGTAAGTCCCAAATAATTACAAATACGATCAATTAAACTCACTACTGTTAGATTTAGTAAAGGAAACTAATAGCAAAACAAATGTTGAAACTTTAAGGAAGTTTCTGTGTTAGGTCTTATAAACCGTGATAGGAAATTGCTGTGTGAGTAGATATGCCAAACATAAAAGGAGCTCTTTTTTGGGGAACCTGCCACAATTGAGCAATGAAGTAAGTGCAATTTCTCTGGAATCTCCAAGGTAATAGCTTTTACCACAAACCCTGCTTTAATTTGCAAGTTTGTCAGCTGGGAAACATTCAGTAAAGTTGTATGTGTGTCTTAGTACAATGAATGAGGTGCTTTAAATAGCACCAATAAAGAGATAATCAGATACTGCTTCCAACTGTACAATGGACAAGACTGGTTAGTTTGAAAACTGATCTTCCTTTTGTCTTTCTCTTGCTCAATTTCTTGCAAACATGAACATCAGATTTGACTTTACTGGGTATGTACAACTATTTATTGTGATAGCTACCTATAACACTACAAGCAATTTTAAACACAACGCAAGCAGGGCTGGTGAGGGTCCAAGAATAAAACAAATCTACTGATAACAGTATGCCAGGTGTTCTGCAACTATAGTCATCCATCATTTTTGATGTTTGTCATTGGCCATCTCCAGCAGTCACCTCAAGTTTAGCAGGGGAAGGTTTTAGTAACCAAGAATTCTAATAAAAAAAACCAGAAGCAGTATGACTGTTGCTGTAGACACCAATGTATGTCTCTCTATGTTTTTTTTTTTTTTTTACAAACACTGTAGTATTTTTATGAAGAGATATGTTGAGAGTGTAAGATTTGGATTTTAATCCACAGTCTAAAAATGCCTTTTTAAAATGTTCTTTCAACACACACACTCACACAGATTTTGGTATGCAGTCAAGAAAGCATGTGCTATTTTTTTAGTGAAGAATTTTCACTGCTATTAGACCTTTTTGTACTCTTGTCATACATACTGTATGAGATTGTGAAGACACATTGTGCAGCTTAATTTAACATCAGAATTTGAAGCATGGAAAAAGTTACATTTTGTCCATTGAAACACAGGAGTTCAGATTTATCTTGCCTTATAAAAAAGACTATAATCTCTTGAGAAACATTGTCCTCTCCACTCCTGTCATGAACAAGTCTGGTGGAGCAAGCCTTAAATCACGTCCATTCAAGGCAGACTGTCACAGGAGTTTTTAAGAGCTTGCACTCCTGCTGTGCAAATTGAGCTATAATCAGATGCCTCTGAAGCTTCTTGATCAAATAAGTGTCTTGCTAGATCTACAGGGGGATCTTAATGAGCTCAGCCAGCCACTAGGGAGATTTTTACAACCATTTGTTCACACTCGACATTGTTCCAGTTAGGTGAACTCATTTCTTTTGAGCTACACGGTTTCCATCTCAATATCTATTTGATTAGTCTCCGTTTAACATGCAAGAAACTTTCAGTAAATATTGACTGGCATTTTGATTAACTTAGCTGCACTCCTGTAGAATATTATAATGTGCAATCGCTGTAATTTTCTGTTTGAGTGCTATCAGTGCATTCTGTAATGTCCCATTTTCTTCTAAACATTAAAACACACTTTAAAAAACAACAACAACAACAACAACAACAACAACAACAATGGTTCAAAATCATTTGCGGTCCATTGTCGGACTGGGTCCGACATTGCAATTATTCCTCTCAGGTCCTTTGTCAGACTGGGTCCGACATCAGTATAGCAATGCAAAAAACGGGTTTCTAGTCGTTTTTTCTCTGGGAAAAGCCGAGAAAACCATTCAACTGCCGAGTGGGAGCGACAGGAGCCAAGACAAGTCGAATTTTTTTTTTTTTTTTTTTTTTTTTAAAGTCGTATCTCATGAATAGTCATACATGGCCCTGGTATCAGATAACGGGGCGGTCATAAGTAAACAAGCTGGCTGCCTGTAAATCAGCGCACAGAGAACACGGACATTTGCAGAGCCTTTTTGAGATGTTATAGTAATAAAATAATGACTTGGATCGCATTATTGAGGAGTTTGGTGATAAAACGAGTGATCAGGAGATGATTGATCGGTATGTACGACTATTATTTTTATTATTATTTATTTCTTACATAGGTGAAAGCTATAGCGAACGAAAGGGTGGGGCGGGGCTGGAGATGCCTAGTGAGTGCTTTGTTGATATGCAGGGCCATTTAAACCCGTTTGACTGTGGAAAAAATACTTTTAAACAGCGCATTAACTGCGCGTGTGAAAATTAATTAGACCTGACGTGCCTGACGCGCATTTAATAAATGGACCGCAAAGGGTTAGAATTCTACCAGCACATTCGGTTGGAACTAATAATGAGAACACAGCCAGCTTCTTACTATTGTTCTACTAGGAAGCTGGGTGGCTCTGAGCAATGGCAAAATGATACCGAGCCTTCAAGTTGATTCCAAAGCAGGTCTGAAGTGATTGGAAGTCATTTTGTTCTGATGGCTTCTGAGGGCCTTTGTGGGATGAATAATAGCGGGTTTGGAAGAAAACCCACTGTGAGCTCGATTTAATTGTTTAAATCAATAAAGTAGCACCCTACCTGGCATTTTACATATTCAGAGGTATATGGTCTAAACAGTCACTGCATTTAGATGGACTGAACTGACCTCTTATTGTTTACAAGGGTGTCCCTAACAAAACATTTACAACATGTTTTTATTTTTTATTTTTTTTATAATCCCTTAATTTAGTCTGACAGTATAAAATATCAGGTCATCTTGACTCCACTGATAAAACATTACAACATTTCCCATGTACAGAAGTTTTGCACCCAACAGAAAGTTGTTACAACCACTGCAGCAAAATAGTGATGGTCTGTTTGAACTGAAACCTGTTTGTGTGTAATCCACTCCACCAACTGGTGGATAACTGAATATTTACTACAGACTTCATCTTCTTTTTTTATATATATATATATTTTTTTTCACTTATTGATGACGAGTCTACGCACCTCAGCTGAGAACAATTCGAGAAGCTATTGATAAATTGCGAGCAGGACTTTGATACTTTAGTTTCCAAGAATTCTGAAACATGAAATGGTGTGTTATCCTGTGTGACAGAAACAAGTGCCTAGTGGGTTTGTGGGTACATCAAAACTGCATACATACAAGACTAACAGACTACTGAAATGGCAGTCTAAATAACTGGATGGATATGAAAACCCCCAGGGCAGGGGAACTTCAGGTCAGTGCAGAGAAACTCTCACTACCATTGCCCAGTCCATAATCTGCTTGGGATAAAAGGTTTCTCTAAAAATCTGACGCCTTTCATGAGAACACATACGCTCAATGGTGCTGTGTATAAAAGCACTAGGGTGCAAGGATATTTCAATAATAATATTACAACAGGCTAGTAAGACACCACTTCTAGCAGGGTTGGACACATTTGTCCCTTCCAGTCCAGCTCAACAATGTTGTTTATTTGAACCAATTCAGCCTCCATCCAGTGTTCAGCTATTCAACTTGGACTGGAATACCCTAGGACAATTACTGGGTAGCACTGACTAAATAGACATTGGAGTCCTTTATTAGCATTCAAAACTGTTGCTTACCACTAGTTCTGGAAGACGTGATTGTGCCTACAAGTCACAGACAAAGGTGACATACTGTGTTTCCAGTCCTATTCAGTGCAATTTTGCCAATCTTTTGCATCTATTCATTAATGTGAGCCCCAGCTTTAAACACATTTCATAATTTTAAACAACGTACTGAAGACTGAAGTTGTTTAAACATGGCACGTTTCTGCAAATATACCATTAAAGGTGTCAAAGGAAACTCAGTAACTTAACTTTTAGGCTTTGTAAGCTCATGTGCAAATGTTACTGATTCATCATTAGGCTAGTGGCAGATGTGTTGCTGTTAAAAGCCTTTGACATTTGCATGTAGTCGCAGATCTATGTTTTTGTCCCTTTCTATTTATGTCCCAGGGAGAATGTTAGTCATTATAATTATTATGTTTCTGACACCACAGGGTGCTTTTTGGGTATGTATGATTGATATGCAATGGTTCAGTCTGAATGTTGTCAGGCCATCATTAGTTTAACATAAAAAACTAATAATGACAACATGTCCACCGAATGTTCAAATAAGTCTCCTCCTAGTAATTTCTAAGGGAAAAATAATTGTGAAATAATTTTTATTTCTTAAATGAAAGATACAAATCCCATTTATATAGACAATTTTATAATCCTGAGAACAAACCCATAGAATTTAATTGCACAGTATTGAAACAAACATTGAAAATCTTGAGACATTGTTAGAGAATACCATAGAAAACACACTAGTTTATTATTTGTGGTTTATTGAGAAATATTAAAAGAAACTGTAACAGTAGCACTTTAATTTAAATAATCATCATAAGAAACCACTGGATGGATTTCATGATCTCATGTTCCATTTGTTATCTTTGTCATAGCCATTTCATAAATGCAATATCAATCTCCAGGCTTTGTGTTGAAGGTGTTGCCATGTGCGTAGCACACATTAGGTGTGGTACATTACACAATGACCTGCACACACTGGTGAGTTATTGCCTACAATAAAAGGATGTTATAAACAATGTTAGATTGTCATTAATAATGGTAATACCATGCTATAGCATAAAAGCACAACAAAGTGATTCAATGCAGCTGTAATACCTTTTTTTTGTCAAAACCTTTAATAACACATTTATAGATGGTTTAGAAACAGACGCTTCTACTGAAGTGTGACACAATATATGCACATACAAAATGAGCTTAAATGTATTGTATCCATTTTTGAAAAGCAATACAAAAGTAAAATATACCTATTGTTTCAATCCTATTGCATTTCCATTTTGCAAAGCTTTGCATTCCCATAAAATGTGGAAGGCTGCTATTTTGTTTTATTCTTTGCAAAAGCTTCTATTTAAAAGTACATATTATTGTACAAATCACACTCTGTGCCAATAACATACAAAGACCAGCACCACTGGTGTTAGTCATTGTTTACAGCATTTTACTACAACAGTTTATACAAATTATTGTACATAAAAACACAGAAATCATTGCTACACGCTGCAGACAATACTGTAATATAAACATCTAGGAATTCTATGGCCTGTAATAACATCATATATTTTTTGCATTTTCTTTTTGTCTGCAGTCGGTATGAATGGCAAGCAGGGATGGCTGCAGAAAGTCTCCTGTGATGCGGTTATAATTACAGCATTTAAAAGTGATCTCCAGCTCTTTCAATTTGGTTCTAATTGACTGAGGTGGACTTCCAATATCTTTGGCTGAAGGAACACAACTACTTCATCTAGAATGAGTATCAAACTGCATGAGTGGCACTCTTTTTCTCTGGCAAATAACTGGACCAACAACAATGAATTGAAATGGAAGGCACACATGCACACAGTGGTTTGTGCCTTGCTGATTTCTGAGATATGAAAAGGATTGCAAACTCCACAGCTCATGGCACAGTTATTATGTCATTAACAAACAGTTGCCCAACCCATTGAAGAAGTCTTGGTACCACGAATATTTGCAGGTAACATCAGTAACCAGTCCTGTAGGAGTGCCTAGAGCTGGTGTGCATTTGGTGATGTGACTGTGTGGTATTGTGTTGGGTTGGTTATAGATGTATCTTTTAGGGTTCTGGGTCCTACAGTACGTATAATGACAGAATGGGCCATCCATTAGAAATGGAAATAATGAGTGGTTTTAACCAATAAAGATGAATAAAAACAATTGACAACAAGTTTTTCTGAATGAGCAGATGACTATCTTATATTTAGCAACTATAAAGTTACATTTCAATTCTGGAAATGATTATTATAATTATTATTTTTATTTTTTTTGTAGCCCAATCATTAAATAATAATAGCTATTAAGCAAAGATTAAGTGCCTTTACTTATAGTAATAAGCAAAAAGCCTATCCTGTTTTTATAAATATTTGTTGTTGTTGTTGTTGTTGTTGTTGTTGTTGTAAATTACAGTAGATTTTCTGTTTAACACATACATTTTGTCAGCCTCTGGTCTACTTTGTTTGTTGAAATAAACATAGTATAATTGCAGCCAATGATATGCGTTGCCTAACACACAGCATATACACATTTTACCATCCCCTGATTGAAGATAAACCATTACTTCGTCTGCTTAGTGAACACAATGCTAAATGGAATCTTATGACAATGTTATCAGTAGCATTTGCTGATAATTACAGTGACAACAGATATTTTGCAACACTTACTGTGTAATTAATGAGCTTTTATGAAAGACAGGTTTCTATTATGCAGTTATGAAAAGCAATCTTTTACATTTTACATTGAACTAAAATTTTGTTAAGTGACTTAACAACATGTATTACTTCTAATAAATATTCAAAGGAGTACATTTAAATAGTCTTGTCACTCTTATGTTTGCTCTTATTATCTGCATTTAAATAGCATTGTACAGTAATTGCTTCACTTAAAAGAGAAAAAAAATATATACATATCCAGGAGTTAAGATTAGCTGTCTCACCTGCACAGTATTACAGTGTACTGTTTGCATATCTAATGGCTTTATTGCCATTTATAGAAGTCTTGGTTTTTGATAGCTATTAGGAATGCTACCTTTAAGTCAGCACTGCATTCTTAACCACCAATAATGTGTCAAGATGCCAGGGAGACACTCACAAGATGAACTGCAGATTGCTTTGGACCACTTTGTCACAGTTCTAAGGATCAGTTTAATGTGTCAAAGTTACATGAACTTAGCAGCAGATTTGCCTTTTGCACACCTTATCAGATAGTTTGAGAAACTTTTGCTGTGAGACGACTGATAAGACAAGGCAGGGTTGTTATTATATAATAACATTTTCACCTTGCTTATTTCTGTTTTGTTTCTTTTAATGGAGACCTATCTCTTTCATACAGTATAGTTAATTCTACTTCGTAATGCTGCTGTGACAAAAACACCAACATTGCAACACGGAACGATGAAACTGTGTGGAGGCACCAAAGGTTGGGCAGAAAATTCTAGAACCAACAAACAAATTTGGACTTTATGATTTCTTCACAAATCTACCACTGTTTTTGTTCCAATTATTTCTCAGTACTTCCCAACAAACAACAGCAATCTCCTGCTCCATAGAAGGGTGATGGCATTTTGCAATAATTTTTTCACCGACTGGCACAAATTACTTCTATTTTGTACAGATCCTTTCACAAAGAAGTAAAATGAAAGCTACAATACAGTGTATTTACACAGAAACAACTTGGTCATATCAATTGCAACCAGTGCCTTGCTGGGTAAATGCCTACCCCATCTGCTTTCAACTTCTCAGCATTATTTTTATGAAACTACGACAACCGGTCTGTATAATACTGTCAAGGTGTAGAAGTGTTGTTTGGTCGGCTTCACATGATGATGATGATGATGATTATTATTATTACTATTATTATTATTATTATTATTATTATTATTATTATTATTATTATTATTATTATTATTTATGCAATAACATATTGTGAATCCTGAGTGTATCTGAGATCTACTCATCAACAACAAAAACATGCCTTTGTGTGGATAAAATTACTTTAAATTACCTGTGAACCAACAGCAGGCAATCTTACAGTTATTTTTTTTATATGGTAAGAGTCCAAAATCAACCCTCCCACCTTATCAGCTTTTTGTTTTGGTCCTCCAACATTCCTCTAGGCCTAGGGCACCGACCTGGTATCCAAATTGCCCACCAGTCATCCAATATGACAATATGCCCGTTCCTCACATGCTCGGGCCTGTTCCATACTTCTCCTGGTGCTATGCAGTGCAGCAGCGGTTCCTTTGCATTCTTTGCTTTGTTGTATGGCTTCTCCCCTCTCTCTTCAATGGCAATTACCACATTTGAATTCTGTGGATAATATAACCTGTAAAATACTTTTGGTTAAAGTTGAGGAAGAAAAGTTTGCAATACATAATACACAAAATGTGATGTTCGTGGTCATGACCACTCCATCCCAAAATAGCTGGCATCTTGAAGCACTCTGTTGCTACAAAACAGCCTTACTGGCTGAGGCCCGAAAACACGAGCAGAAGATACCTCTACTTTTTCAAGGGCAAACACACACCTTTTTATACAAACATATGCTAGTGTACAACAATAATAGGCTGAATGAAGTGGAGTGGGTCACACAAAAGGTAGGTATCCCTACTGGTTGTATTCATTCTAATGAGAACCGTATCTCCTTTCAGGGTCTGAAGATCACATTTAATGTCTGAAAAATGAACAAGTGGAAGTGTTGGGTTTTTATGCTTGGTTGGGGGTGGATCGGGTGTCACACATCAGTTCTGTTCCTGATAGTTGCACTAGTCTTTCACTTTCCCGATACACGTGCTTAACTTTATGGTATAGTGGGAGCTTTTTCAAAGACTATAAAGCTTGCAAGGTTTTCAGGCAGGGAATCTATAGTATCATTAATACAGTTCCTAGTATATAGCATTCATTGGTCAAACTACAAGTCAATTACTGGCAAGTTCCCATCAACCTATTAGGTATATAAACCTACATCGCAAATACAGTCCTGTCATGCTTCGAATTACCACCTCCTCCCTGACCACCACCACTTCACTCCTCAACCACCACCACCTCACTCCCCAATCACCACCACCTCACTCCCCAACCACCACCAAAGAATAAAATAATAAATCTATGGGACGTGTTCAACCCTCACTTCCCAACCACCACCACCTCACTCCCCAACCACCACCACCTTACACCCCGACCACCACCACCTCACTCCTCAACCACCACCACCTCACTCCTCAACCACCACCACCTCACTCCCCAATCACCACCACCTCACTCCCCAACCACCACCAAAGAATAAAATAATAAATCTATGGGACGTGTTCAACCCTCACTTCCCAACCACCACCACCTCACTCCCCAACCACCACCACCTTACACCCCGACCACCACCACCTCACTCCTCAACCACCACCACCTCACTCCCCAACCACCACCAAAGAATAAAATAATAAATCTATGGGACATGTTCAACCCTCACTTCCCAACCACCACCACCTCACTCCCCAACCACAACCACCTTACACCCCGACCACCACCACCTCACTCCTCAACCACCACCACCTCACTCCTCAGCCACCACCACCTCACTTCCCAACCACCACCACCTCACTCCCCAACCACAACCACCACCTCCTCCCCAACCACCACCACCTCACTCCCCAACCACCACCACCTCACTCCAAACCACCACCACCACCTCCTCCCCAACCACCACCACTTCACTCCCCAACCACCACCACCACCTTCTCCCTAACCACTACCACCTCACTCCCCAACCACCACCACCTCACTCCCCAAACAACACCACCTTACACCCCGACCACCACCACCTCACTCCTCAACCACCACCACCTCACTCCCCAGCCACCACCACCTCACTCCCCAACCACCACCTCACTATTAATTTCCTATCCCTGCCAAAATTATTATTATTATTATTATTTATTTCTTAGCAGACGCCCTTATCCAGGGCGACTTACAATTGTTACAAGATATCACATTATACATTATTTCACATTATACAGATATCACATTATTTTACATACAATTACCCATTTATACAGTTGGGTTTTTACTGGAGCAATCTAGGTAAAGTACCTTGCTCAAGGGTACAACAGCAGTGTCCCCCACTGGGGATTGAACCCACAACCCTCCGGTCAAGAGTCCAGAGCCCTAACCACTACTCCACACTGCTGCCAAAATACATGTGAGAATGTGGCTGGAGCTAATTGAATAATTGATAATTAGGCTCCAGCCACATGCTATAAAAAAAGAAAATCCTTTGTTTGGTGGTGGTGTTTTGGGTGAGTGTTTGTTTGGTCTCTGTGTATATTTTTGGAAAAAAAAGAAGTGCAGTGAAGGCTAATGCCCAGCCTACCTTTTTTGTATTTTGTTTAAACCTTTTGTTTTGGCCCTTGCGCCAGTTATTCTGTGATTTGTTTTATTGTGAAAGTTCTGTTTTGTTTAACTGTTTTATTTTTGCTCTGTGAGCAGTGTTTTGTTTGACTTTTTGATTTCTTTTTGTGATTAAACAGCGCAGAAGCGCGTTAACTGCAGTTCCTTGTCTCTGAGTCTCTTTGCCTGCCGAATAACATCTGGGCCCACGACGCTACCCTGTCACAATCTCTGTAAGAGGCTTTTAGCAGCCACAAATCCACCACTGTTGCCACGGTAAACAAACTACAGTATGTCTTGCAGCCTGCCACAATGAAAAGACAACATTACATTCAATTCAAATCTTTGTTTTAGAAATTGAAAGATGAACTCCCTCATATATATACCTTTTTATTATGTTAAAATGTAAGCTATTTTACAAAGATTCCATTTTAATGTTTTATGTGCAATAAAAAAATTCTCACTGCCCTTTAGCTCTGGTCTGTGCTTTGTACCATAGATCATTAAACAATCTTATACATTTATCTGAATATAAACAATGTGTAAGGCATGTTTAACTTTAATATAAAATTAAAATATTGATACAGTGAAAATGATCTGGAATGAGGTAACAGAAACAGTTGCCTGGAATGCTTGGCATTGTACAGTATATTCAGTTTCAGTGACAGCGCTATCAGTCCTGGCTTTATGCATTTAATAAGGTTTATTCTTCGTTTTCTGAAGCTCCTGAAAAGATATCCTCAGAGCTGGCATTGCTGCACTGAGCCTCATCTCCGTTTTAAACCTGCTTCTCTATAACTGGATTACCTGCAACACAGCACAGCAGTACCACAGAAGAATGTGCCCTGTTTATTATGAGTGCCAATGTGTATGAAGCTTTAACACGGAATGCTTATATTTCATAACCTTCATAGTGTTCCTCAAGAGTATATGATATATCCAGCCACTATATTTAATGCAGTTTTTAGTCTTGCTTGAAAAAAAAACTGATTCCATACAGGTATGTGTATAGATAAATAAGGTCTGCAGAATGTTTGCTCACAACAGAAAAATAAATCCAAATCCATACAGTTTCATAAACACTACTGACAGAAACCTACCACATGAATACAAATAATAAATGAACTCAAATTACTTGAATCAAGGAGATTTAACACAGGTGTCAAAGGTCGTAATAGGTCGTTACATGCGGAATTACATATTTCAATAAGGTTTTGGTACGGTGGCCGAGAAGCTCAAAGAGGTAGCTAATCTACACAGACACACACGTCCAGTAGCTTCAACCAGGAGACTGAGACGGGGTGGTGACATCAGAGAAAGGGTGGTGAAAAAACATCAGCCGCATAAAAAAACAAAAAGGCAGGCACATCCTTTATTAAGCGTCTGCCGGAAGTTACATTTAGTGCCGGATGATCAATTTTATCACAGAAATTACAATTGTTGTTTTTTTGGGGGGGTTTTTTGGGGGGTGGTGGTGGTGGGGGTGGTAAAGCAAGGCCTAGTGAATGTTGCGACATTTACAATATTATCAGTGCAGCAATATTTCAGTATTATCTTAGTATTTATCTATTTATATCTCAGAAATGGATTCTGTAATGAATATGGCCTTCTTAACTAAACCAGCCATCCGTTTAATGACATAATAAAGGAGTTTGAATAATGCTGCAGTATAAAACAGAAACAAAGGCCTTTCTGTCTATTTCTTATATTTTCTTTGCGATGAAGTGTCTCGTAACTATGGCCACATTACATTCACCAGAACCTTGCTTTACCCCTCCCCCACCCCCTCCCAAAAAAAAAACCCACGTCATTTCTGGCATAAAATGTAACTTCTGGCAGAAGCTTTTACTTCCGACAGACGCTGTCTTAACAACGCGCCTGCCTTTTTCATGATGCGGCCCCACCCCTTTCTCTGATGTCACCACCCTGTTTCAGTCCCCTGGTTGCAGCTACATCTCTGTGCAGATTTGCTACCTCTTTGCACTTCTTAGCCACAGTATTTCAGAGGCAGGTTAAAGGGGATTCATTCATTAACAGTATGAAAACGTGGATGGGACAGCTTAAGTTACTATTCTGATTTATTTATATTCTAGTCTAATGCCTTCCTAATTTTACATAAAAACTTTAAACATAAAAACATTAAAGAAATAGAAGAGACGACGGAGAAAAGGGTACATCTGACTGAACAACAATCATCCAATTAGTTATTTTTTTCTATTAATATTTTTCTCTAATAACAACTAGCCAACATGCATACAGACAAATGGACTATTAATTGAATAATTCACTGACTCTAATAACAGAACAGAATTAGCTGATGTTCCTTTGCTGAAATTACAGAATTTAAAGTGCGAAAGGGAAGGTTGAAATTATATAAATTAGATTTAACAAACAGGATGTTTTTTTAAGTTCCTGATTTATTTAACAGAGCCTCGTGAGGATCGTTTTTTTGGTTTAGTTATAGATTGACGCTTATTTTGCTCTTTCAGAATTTGGATATGTACAACATTTCAAGAACAATACCGTAGCACTTGTTGTACTAGGGAGAGTCCTTTTTAAGAACTCTTTCCGTTTGCTCTTTGAACTAGACAGTAAGAGCAAAAATACCTCCTTCCACTAAAGAATAATAATAAAAATGTTTCCACTATACAACTGCAGCCTTCTTGGCGGGCTTCGCTGTAGATCCAAAGACAGCTTGTAAAGTGTTGTCATTTTGGATTGCCAACATATAATTCCAAAAGCCATCACTAAAGGTAAAAGGGTCATAAAACCCCCTCACATTTCAGTTTCTTTAGACATGAAGACTTTACAATGATTCCTATCTACAGGGCTGGAATCAGCACCAAGGTTCTTTTTTTATACTGTGCTGTTATAAACAGCACACTGGTCACAAGTCAAAGGTAGACAAAGATCCAAGGTTAAGGAAAGGGGTTCTTTGAGACTTCTCCTTGGTATTATTGTTTCAGGTTCAGAGGAACTAGATCTGGAGTGTTGTAAAACTCAACACAATGAACTTGACAGACAGCCAGATTTCTGTTCTCAGTCCGTTTAGGGTTACTATAATCTCATTATTATGCTTGAAAGACGACAAGTAATAGAATCTCAGGTAGCCGTTCTGTCTTTACTCAGCCGCATCTTCTCTTTTATACCGATTTCCCTTGATTACCTGAACCAGTAGGGCTCAGTTTTCAACCACTTATCTTCCAGAAATAATCATCTGATCAGGCTTTCAAGGTTCTCACTGCAGTTGACAGTTTTTAATGGGTCAAACACTAAATTAACCCCTCACTTCCACCTCTCCCAAGATTACTAGAATTACAAGACAAAATTTCAACTGCAACTGTATCGAGTTAGAAAAAAATAAGCTATCGAGTGTCATTTCGCCTGGAGGAGTTCCGTCTTACTGTTCAATAAGTGTTTAAAAATAGATCAGTATATGCATAGTGGTTGCTCACTACGCACGCTTCATTATTATAATTATGTAGGTATGTCTGATAGCATGCTGAAGTGTACAATTCAAACTACCACGTTAATGTATTTAATTAACTGTACTCCTTTACAGATGGTTTCAAAGGGCTTAGAAGTTATTTCAACTTCTCAGTACGAAGCAAAAAATGAGGCACCTTTGATTTAGAAAATCCAAACTATTCAAGTGCAACTAAAACCTGTTTTCTGAAACCTGAAAGTGCATGTTTCTCCAGGGAAACCTCAAGGGAAACTGATAGTGGAACTTGAACCTGCCCATTACCAGTAAAAACAAACTTGTTTTTGTTGGCGGTCTACATTCACAGCTACATAAGGTACACAAGAGAGGAAACAACGTCTCAGGGGTACTTAGTGCAGGCAAATCAAATGCTGTGTTCCCTTCACCTCACAACCATATGTTTGAGTTCCTATGAAGATTCTTGTGACGTTTTTGTTATCTGTCTGTCTTATGGATAGATACTTTACCAATGCAAGCCTGGAATCCAGTGTTTCAAAATGACCTTTCATCAACACATTTGATTAGCAATGCAACATGTGGCGGTACTACACACATATACACCCACCAAACATACTGTCATATTTCAAAATTATAGATCGATTTCAGATAGGGAACGACGCAAACTATTGTATTAATGGGAAAATAACAAGTCATAATTTCATAAGCTTAATGGCTGTTTATCATAAAGCAAAAATTCTAAATTGGGTCAGAGTCATTGACTTGCTCCAACCTTACAGTAACTCTATGACAAAAAATAAACACTTTATAAAAGCAATACTATGCTAATTTGCATGTATTGCCTTGTCGATTAGCATATGTAAGTACCCATTAACTCTTAGCCACCCATCAGATGATAAATGCTTGCCAAATTGTTTCAATAGTTATGAGAATCAATTTGGAACAGTTACAGAGATGATATATCCAGCTCAATAGGTCTCTTTGATTGCTGTTGAATCTATAATAAATAAGGACTGATAACAGCAGATAGAAGTGTTAGATGTGAAAACATGGGATGATCTTAGTTAAACAAAGGAGGGTGAGAACCTCTCACAGTCTGTTTTAGCGATTTCTTAAGTCCAATAATTAGTGATTGATCAAGGATTGATCCATGATGTTTAGTTTTCAAGTCCTGGCAGTAGCAATGGTAGTGCAAATTATTAAATGACAAAGACACTATCTTGGTCCATCTCCTAACCCTTCAATCATAAGACCCAGAAGTCTGCACTGTATATTTTGTGTCCAGTTTTAGCTGAACAACATTTACAGTTCACATGAGATTCAATCTCAGTGATACGCACACACTCTGTGAAAGAGAATGCTGTGCAATGATTAAACTGTATAGTGTCTGGGTGTACAAATGTCTAATGAACTAACAGCAGTACCAGTCATTTTCATTAAAATCAGGCCAACAACAAAAAAAAAACATTGGAGCTGCATAAGCAAAGTGGCAATAGGACAGTGTATATTGTTTGAGAGGTTTGGTTTTGGAGGTTTGGTTTTTGTCTTTGCAGGTCAAATAGCCATATTCCCAGGACTGGCACCACTGCTGTTGAAACCTGAGGTCATGGATTTCAACATTGTGCCCCACTGCTGGATCCAATACACTGGCTTCTCAATGTGGAGATTGGAAGAGTCACCAACCTGCTGTACCAGCACAGTCCTGTAGAAGAAACAAATGTTTTATTTATTATTATTTATTTATTTTAATTAATTAATTATTTAAAGTATGTATGTTTGTTTGAGCATATTAAAGTGTATTATAATTCACTGTTATTATTAATATATATATATATATATATATATATATATATATATATATATATATATATATATATATATATATATATATATACAAAAAACTTTTCAGTGCATTTGAAGATATCTGTAAATGCAACATGGCACAGAAGATCCAGTCTAGGATCTTTTTTTGTGATGGAGGATACAATGATTTAAAGCATGAATATGCACACATTGCTCTGGAAAAGCTGTGGACCAAGCTGTGTACAGTTTCGTGTAATGGATGTATAGAAGTTGAAAGGCTGCATGTGTGAAGATGGGTGAGGGTGACCTTGTGTCAGTGCTCCACCACATCTGACACTAACAGAATATCACTCATCTCTATGTAATCTCTACACCCCTTACTGACAACATTGTGCTTTCCATGTACATACCGAAAAAAGTGCAAAATGGTTTTACAATATACAATGCAACAATACAAGAACAGTTTTAGATAATATAATTTTAGATTCTGAAATGATTCTGGTTAGCTGTAGAAGCATCTTCATGTGATAATATAACTAATATGTTTAACTGCTCCAAAAAATATATATATACTACCCCTGAACTAGTATTAGGACAATTTTGCACCACAGGTCAGTCTGTCACTCTATATATAAATATATATATATTGATTCATTCTCCTCGGAATGTACATGGAGGAAATGAACAGCAAGCTAGAGCTCTACTGTAACAATTTACCCCCCCCCCCCCCCCTACATCCCCACCCCCCTTGGCTGCCCACTGTAAAATAAGAAAACTATTACCCAGCTTGGGTAACAATAGGCTCCCACAGTGCTCTTCTGCTTAGCTCACAGCTGCCAGTGAAAGTGGAAACTACAGCAGCAGGGTAACATTATTCTCCTCCAGCCTGCTTCTATGGGCAAGTAGCCCTCCCACTGCTCCCCTGTATTTTAAGTGCAAAACAAGGGAACAAGTGACATTTTAAAAGTTTTGACCTTTGTTTTTACATTGACTGAGGCAAACATTAAAAAAAAAAAAAAAAAAAAAAAAGTCTGGTACCAAATCCAATGGCTAATCATGTTCACACTGTAAACTGCAAGGATGCCAAATTGTCATTTCGAAAAAAAAAAAAAAGGATAAAATGAACAAGTACTTGTGCTTTGCAAGGCAAAGGCTAAGCTATTCTCCAACCAACACACGTCTGCATAGGTGATGAATCCAGTAAAACGGTATTATTTATTTTATTGAGATCAGTCCAGTCCATCCGGGGTGTTTATTCTAGTAAGCGCTACAAAGTGAACTCTTATTCAGGCATGAGTGGAATCTCAATTACTTTTTAAATAAACGTGTCCCTGTTCAACCTTCTCATCTTAGATCAGATGGAGGAAGCTTTTCAAAACAACAAAGCGAAATGGTGCCATGCTTCAAACATCTGTACTATGGGCACATTTGTTTTCATACTGGTTTTATTTTTGTTTCTTGCAATGCAATTTTAAAAGTTGATACCTTGTATTGGACCAGCTTGTGAGGTTAACATGTGGAGGTCTATTTTAACAATCTGAACTGTCACAGGGCTCAATACCACTGCTGTATAGAGCACAGGTTTCAAGTTGCTTACATTTTCAGATTATTTGCTGTAGCCTTATATTAACATGACTATTATATTAAGCTGCAACTTAACTACAAATAGACCTGGTTGTTTCCAAGTGTCATCCCAATTGGATAAGAAGCTAAAATCTAAAGATATTACTGTGACATATGTACAGATGTACAGTGTGTATTTAGGGGCACCTCCATTATATCCCCTTCTCTGAGAATATCGATAAAGGGCCCAATATTGCCATCAACTTTTACTGAGGAACATTTTTTAAAGTCGCAGCCTAAACTGGTCTACTGCAGATTATGCTTGCTCAGAAGCTGTTCAGACTGGAGCCTGGCATGCTGGAGTTAATGAAAACGGCTTAGTTGGGCTTTTTCTCCAATTAAATCATATTGACACCTCCATTGTTTTACAGATTCAAGCCCACTTCACTGAGATTTGGCCCGTGTCCATCAGGGGATTCGAAAATTTGGCTGCTGCTGAAATGATTTACTGAAACCTTCAGAGTGAAACCGATGTTTTCTTTGTATTAAATACAGTCACCTCAGTTACAGATCTGCACCTACCATATTGAGGATCACAGAGGCTTGCAATGTAATCAGCTGTTTATTTACTGTGCATATACTGCACAGAGTTCCTGCTTAAATTTATCTTCAGATAGCAACCAATTATTATTAAGTAAAAAAAAAAAAAAAAAGCGGGGGTTGATGTTTTTAAAAGCACATAGCAAAGTGTAGTAAAGCTTTGTGATAGCATGGTAATGCACACACAAGCAAGGTGGTTTGTCCCAGCGGGATATAGAGTGAGCAAATGGGTAAGAAATGGGATATAAAGCCTTTCACCTCTATCAGTAGATCAGAAAGGGTGTGGTGTGAAGCCGTTTCGATGTGGTGACCATGGGAGAGGGTTATATGAAATGATTTTGCTGGTCCTTCAGTCCAGTTCCTGGTGGTCACACGTTCACATCAATTTTGCAGGCAGTTTGTCACAGACAAGCTCATGTTTCTGGTGCCTGTGCTCTACCTTCTCTAGGACTTGAGTTTCCAGTGTCCTCGATCCAGCATACCTATTCAAGCATCAAAATTTATAGGTACAGTGTGTTGAGAAAGGGTTAATAGTCTCATAAAAATGATGGAAACACAGAGCTTGAACTTAGATATGTGGAAACAGGGAAAGTGGGATATAATCTTAAGACACCTTACAGTAAGATAAATCATGAACCACATAATAGTGTTACAAATAAATTAATTTGGGGGTGTATTACATTAGCCCTACTGTCAAATAACATATTAAAAAAAAATATGTAACAAACTGTATGCAACAGGATAATGTTTTTAAGTACGAATATGAAAATGGGAAGTTTTCAATTGAGTCTTGGTTGTTAATTAGACCCTTGGGAGGACCAAAGCACAAATACTTTTTGCCCTGTGCATTAACTGATTTGACTGTGAATCTTTGTAGTTCATCAGACACTTCCTGGAATTCTCACACTGTCTATAAATGTACCTGTACTGTATACTGGATGGTTTTCCGAGCAGTGTTACCAATGAGTTACATGATTACAAAAGCATTTTTATTCTATCGCTAATAAAGCTGAATATACAGTACAGTTAACTTTATAGTTGAATTGACTAAGTGGGGCCCTGCTTATTCCCAATGCTTGGTAAATTAGTTTTGCCTGTTTAAATGGGAAATTACCATTACAGCACATCAACTAGAATCTTTTCTGTAATCGTGTCTCAGTTTAAATGTCTTCCTTCACTCATTGATTACTTTAGTGCTGCACACTGAGAACCATCATCTATAGAGTCTGATAAAATGCCCAAAATGAATCAACCTGCTTGTTCGCTGACCTCATTCCTCTGTATTTTCATCTTTAGTGATGGGGGTCGACACCAGCAAGACTAATATATAGCTAACATTAAAAGGGTGGCAGTATCTGCTGCTGTCTGAATCCTAAGTTTTGTTTAATATGGTTTAATAATATTCTTCATATAAGAAATTAATTGAATAAACGAAGCACAGTATGTTTATTCCTTGAGTTAAAAGTAGAATCTGTCAGCCACAAACAGCTTCAGATCCTCTTTCAGTAGTTTATAATTAATTTGCCATCCTTAACATGAAGCAGTAATACTGTGTAATCATATACAGTATATACAAGACTACAGATACAGGATAAAATGCCTGTGCTTTCTACATATATTCTGGAATCTGCTGATCAAAGAAACTGTACATTTGAATCAATGTTATTGATTGTTATTTCTATCCATTTACATAAAGCCTGTCCTTTCTGAACGAGAGGAATAACGAACTTTTCTGTACACTGTCGGGATGCAGTCATTACCCAGCAGAGGCACTTGGCAGCTGTAGGTGCTCGAGGTCTCTGTTTTTAGCATCAAAGCTAAGAACCTTCCATCCTTCAGGAAAATAAAACAGATGCAGATCAGCCATAGGTACCACACTGTTTCACATTTCTTACTACCTCCTCCCCACTTCATTTCACCCAGTGTAACCAACTCCACCTCCTACCCAGCTCCTGTTATCATTACAGGACTCTGGGCTCTTTTGAGTATGCACATTTATGTGGGAATCCCAGGGTCTGTGTTTTTAGCAGGTGGCTAAAGGGTTATAAACTTCAGATTCACCCCTCCCCCCCCCCCCCCCCCCGTCTGTCAGCAGGAAAATGGGTCTTTTTTATCCCATCATGGATTTGTGAGATTAAAGGTGAAGTAATGAATCAGTGGTAGTGACAGCCCAGCACGATGACTGGCAGCAGGGGTCCCCTATTGTTTGCTCCCACTTTGACCTCTTGTGCCACTGTATTTCTGTGGGAACAGATGGGGGAGAATGTGGGGTTAGAGCAGTAGGGTTAGAAGTGGCACATTCTGCTACTGACCAGGGCAGATTTTAATATTCTCCAGCTGGAGGTCTTCTGACATCACTCCAATCATACCTCCACAGACATCTATTAATCCATGCCATTCTCTGCCTGCCTCATTTTATTTTTTTAAAAGAAGTAAATTCCATCCAAGAATTAAAAAAAAAAAAAACAGAAAGGAATCTTCCAAAACTTTAAATTAAGGTTATTCTACTTTGGCATAGCTATGAATTTCTTATTCATGGAAGTGAGGCATATTTTTAAGGGCAGTTTTCTTTGATCCAACATGAAATACCATCACACTAAGTGAAAGTGATATTGGGAAGTGGTTTTATCCCCAGAGGGAGCATATGCAGTAAGTGAAGACTCAAAGCATGTTTTCAGAGACAGGACGATAAACTGTGCTGTCGTAAGGTTTGTTGAACCTATTGTATTGGCTAGATGTGTATCCCTTCTGGGTAAGATACTGTACAAACATTTACTTATTCCTGTCAGGTGCCAGTTTATGATTCACCCAGCATTTACCTCATTACTCTCCACTAGCTCTTGAACAGAATCATGTTGATATTCCATTTTATGTATATATTATACCTATTTGCCTGTTTGAATGCTAACACTATCATCCAGATTCGGTAGCTGAAAATCTAATATGATGTTCCTCACATGTGCTCTGCCATTTGGAAGACAAATATAAAGAGAGACTTTCTGCATTGATGCATTACAGTGATATGGTGCATTTTAAAATTGGTAAATACCAATATGCTGTTGACTGCTTAATCCCACCATTTTCTTATATTGTATTCCTCCAGTTACTCTTTCCTCTAAGAATAATTAAGAGAAAAAAAATCTAGAGGGAAATACTTAGCAGCAAGTGCAAGGGAAATGGTAATCCTAACTGACTACTGTATTTAGTAGCTTTCTAGGACATACAGACACATTCTTTTTGACAAATTTAAATCAACAAACTCCAAAAACTCTGTGAATAGGTCCCAGTGTTTTTCAAAAGTGTTGAAACACATAAACAACAGTGGAAAAAAGTTGGGCAAAATAGTGTTAATAGGCTGCCCTGTGACTGTGTAATATGCAATGCATAAAGCATTCCTGGTAATGTTCTCTTCTAATTATTATCACCACATTGAAATATAATGAATCAATAGGGACAATAGCACAAGGAATATGATCTCACTGGTTTATATCAGTCACATTTATCAGCCATGCCACTGATTTCCACTCTGGGAAATAAAAGCATAATATTTGGCAGTATAGACAGTAATTAAGTTGCTGTACATTATTGAAATTATCTGACATAAAAAATAGCACAGTCTATCACACCGAGCACTGTAATGTGAAGGGTTACAGCCTTGTACGTGTACAGTATATTAGACTGTACTGTTTGTTTGTATTTTAATTAACAACACTATTGTAATCAATGCAATAATTAATACTATATTTTATAAGGCAATGTTTGCTCTATACCTCCCTGCTGCAAGTCCGTTTTACACACTATAGGCAAGACAGCAGGTCAAACCCGTGTCCTATCCTAATATATATCATACGCCTTACTGTACTGCGTATTTTGTGATTTTCTAAATAGAAAAAAAATGAAGACATTTAAGCTTTTTTCAGATGATAGATAGCAATCAGTCTAAACAGCCAAGATGGCTTTAGTTTAGAATCATTTTGAACCTTTTAACCTTAAAAATGTAAAACCTGCCTTTTAGTGTGACAGCTTGTGAGGACCGAAAGAGAGGATTTGATAGGCATGCTCACAGCAGGGTGTTTCTGCATAAGGCAAAAGGTTCCTGCATAATGTCATCTGCAGAAGAATGTGTAGAGGAAATCATTGATCTGCAGTTGCAGTGTCACAGCCTGCATTTAACTCTCTGCGGTGCATGTAGTGTACACCTTTCTCCCTCGATCCATGTTATATTGGTTATATTAATCCAAACACCTCATAAGAAATTGACACACACACTCCACACATAGCACATACTTTAGTGTAAATCAATTGTCAAACACGTGTCTTATTGATGCAAATGGCATTCCTGCCAAGTATTTTGTAATAAATAAACATGTAACAATGTACCCATATTATACACAGTACGATTATAGCAGTTTAATCTTCTCTAACAGAAGAGAAGGTTGACATTATTACGAGGCACATAGTGCAGTTAGATTACATTTAAGTGAAGAGAATGTTGCATCGTTTCTCCTTGTCCTTTGCTTTTTCTGCACTTGCATCTTCTTTGCATCTCTGATGGAATTATATGGAATTATATTCTTCTTTTACATTTTCCTGCAATATTGTGCTTGGATTTGTCCACTGGTTGCATAGCTCACATTGATTTTCTTTGGTTGTACTCTCTGAAAATCTTCCTATACATTCAGAATTTCACAGGTTCCTCTCTGTCAGTTACACATTTTTCCTTGTACAGCCTGTGATAGGTCTGAAGACAAATACTGTCTAGTTGACTTCATTCGGCAATAATGTGATGGCATTGTTGGAAAACCTTCAGTGGGATTCTTCACTTCGTTTTACTTGCATCAGGCAGTTTGTTGGGCCTTGATTGGTGTGTACCTCTTTTGTCTGTTATTTTAGTCCAACCACATTTCTTTTTCTCCAGCTTATTTCTTAGAGTTTATTTCTGAAATTGCAAGTGTGTTTTTTTTGGCAAACAGGTTCAATTTCCCCCTTGGTGGTAAAGCTGTAAAAAAATGTATATTTTCTTTGTGAAGAATGAGTCACTGTAGTTCTGTTCTTTGGTTCTTGACAGACATGTGCTGCAATGAAATCTCTTTGATGCTGAAATCATCAAAAATGGTCTACCTGTCCTACTCACTAAAGTTTTGCAAACATCCTAGTGAACATTTACAACCTTCCATTTTTTTTCAGGAACAGTTTTACCCTTTACCATTACATAACTCTGTCCTGAATTCCTCAAATGCTTCCTAATATTATTTTTCCACTGTTCTTGGCCTTCTACCTTATGTTGAGCAAGCTGCCCCTTCCTCGTTTATTTTCTCATTAATGACATCATCATTGTTGGACAACTGTTCAGGAAAGCCTAAAACCTGTTCCTTATCAGATGGTGCAGTAAAAAGTTCCAAGTTTGAAATGCCCTTCAGTGGAGTCAATGTCACTGACTAATGCAATGTGTGATTCTTGTGGGAAATACAAGCTACCACTTGCTTCACCATCACTACTGCCAGAGGTAAAATCTTATCTCTAACATAGCTCCTGTTTCTGGAATTTCTTTCTGTAGAAGTCAATTGTTGAAATGGTTGGTCTTCAGTCTGTTTTCTATATCTGCTAGAACACATTCCTCACTGCTTGTCCCTTCACTTTCACTGACTATCCTAGACATGATTATTTACAACCTGACTCAACAAACAGCTTTAAATGTTCACTGTCTGGAAAAAAAAAAGTACAAACTATTAGAAAAATGTATATGAAGAAAACAACTAAAAACAACTAAAAACAACTAAAAACTCCATAGAAATACAATACAGTGGATAAAAGATAGGTATGGGTAATGGGTGGGAACAGAGAATAACAAACTGATGGTGGGCTTGTATCCTCAAACTTTATTCACCTGAGACAGCTCTTTTGCTGGGTTGTGAATCCACTTCAACTACTGCGGCAGACATCTGTACCAAGATACAACTATACAGAACAGTATCTAATGTGCCATTTTTTCTAGATATCAATTTTCTTCTGAAGAAAATATTTCATTTTCCCTTTGTTTGGTATCCATGTGTAGTCTTGCACACAAGACAGCTAGTTTAACACTGGGCTTATTTTAACTTTTTTGAATGAAGAAACGTTTGAATGTAGAGAAAATAAGAACTTGCAAAAAAACTAAAGCAAACCAGAACAACCAAACAAACTCTGCCATGCTAATTAAGAGGAAAATGTGAGGTTTGTAGTGCTGCACAGGCAACCAATGACGTAACAGTGCCCCCTTTTGAAAGTCACTGTCACCTGAATGAAATGGGACTCGTCTTACATCTCAACTGCATTTCAAGCTGTATGAAAAATAAACTGGAACATGTTTGCTTTGCCTTCTTATCCAAAAATAGGAACAAATTAGATATTAAAAAGCTGCATTTTTTGTCTTGATCAATTATTGAGGGTGTTTTAATAGACTTCTGGTACTTATGTTTCTACACAGAAATAGGAATAGAATACTGTAGATGTTAAAATAATGCTTTTTTGCCTTGATCAAATATTGACGGCAAGTTAAACTAGATTATCGGTACTCGTGTTCCTGTTCATGCATTTTATTCCTCTTTTTTATAAACCTTAGTCATTACAAATGTATTTTGTTATAATATTTGGTTGCAGGATTGTCAGTTATACCCAACTTACATAACTTTTCTCACCCAGCCCCTCAACATAATGAAAATAATAACAGCACATTTACTGTGATGCTTGCTTTTGCAGTATCTCCGTTCAAAAGCTGGTTTTGACAGATTAAGCTCAAATAAAAGTGGTGTTTTGTTTATCTTTCACAGCTGAGCAGATATATGCTCAGAATATGATTTCTTAATGTGATGATTATTGATGTTTCTACTCGAAACCAATTGTCATTTTGCCTCAATCAAAAATGGATTTAGCTTATTGCTGCATCAATGGCATTAATTAAACACTGTACTGGAATTTGGAATGTGACATTTGGATGGTGTTTTTACCCTCAAATCAAGCAAAGCTTTGCATGAACATCAGTAAGTGAAATTCTTTGTATTTTATTATTATTATTATTATTATTATTATTATTATTATTATTATTATTATTAAAAGAATAACTGAAATGCAGCATTTTTTCATTTGGGTTTCACTTCTGTCCAGTTTAGAGAAAAAGTCTTGCCAAAGATGACCTAAAGCAGCTTTATGAATTTCTTTTAAATTAAAAACTACCTTTTTTGTAAAGGCATTGTATTATATTCCATTTTTCCACATCCAGCAAACACTCTATTTCTATTTACAGTATTAGCTTGACTTGATATTAAACATGGAAACTTTGTTTAGCTTAGCACAATATAATATATAATTCTGAACATACCACGTAGAATTAGTGTGTAAGCCCCAGTGCACTATTCAATTATGTTTTTCCATATTTAGTCCTTTTCCTGTCAGGGTGACAGAAAAGGCTTTTAGACAAATTCTTAGTGCAACTTCAAACTCAGCAGAGTGTTTTACTTCTCTGACACAAAATGAGTGGCTGCACTGAAAAGGAACAAATGCACTTCAAAGCTAAGTAAAGCCCATTACCTCCTGCGCTTATAACTGCACAATAACTGGTGTGTTTCTTTTAAACAGGTTTTACAGCAGTTCTGCTCAGAGAATTACTTTCACTGGATTAAAATAAAAAAAAAAAACATTACATTACTTATCCAAAAAATACAATTTATTATCAGAAAGCGTGTGCTATAAAAACGTTCACAGTGATGAAATTATAGTTGGGCATCTTTGTATTTCTGCAGTGGATTCCACGCCTCGCCTAATCGGCCATTATATCCAGTAATGTACTGAAAAACTGAAGGGCAGCCTTGTTAGCTGTCTCACTGGCTCAACACACTGATGCACAAGTGTTTACCCGCTTTGTGCTGTTGTGGTGTTAGTGTACATAGGGAGAGGGATGTAAAAGCAGGCCATTATTGCAACTCCTTTGCCACCAAGCACATGGCATTCCTGCTGATAAGGAGGGGCATTGGCAGCCTGCAGCTATTCCTGCTCTGCGTCTTCCAGACAGATTGATTGAAGTTCTATATATATATATATATATATATATATATATATATATATATATATATATATATATATATATAGTAGTCTTCTACTTCCCACAGTCATAAAAAAATATCTGTACTGTTTAATGCTTTGGTGGGGTAAACAGATGTTACCCAGTAATAACACCCTATTCACAGAGTTGTATTTCTCGAGTTATTTAAATATATATATTGTTTAATTGGTATGTATATAATAACGTTTTATGGATATCAAAGCTTTGTGAATACGGCCGTATTTCAACTGGATCTTATGTCACAGACATGCTAAGAGCCAATAAATATACTAAGCAAGGGCAGCAGTGTGGAGTAGTGGTTAGGGCTCTGGACTCTTGACCAGAGGGTTGTGGGTTCAATCCCAGGTGGGGGACACTGCTGCTGTACCTTTGAGCAAGGTACTTTACCTAGATTGCTCCAGTAAAAACCCAACTGTATAAATGGGTAATTGTATGAAAACTAATGTGATATTTTGTAACAATTGTAAGTCGCCCTGGATAAGGGCGTCTGCTAAGAAATAAATAAATTTAATAATAATAGACAGCAAACTGATAAAGCACATGAATACATCATTCTTATTTTTGTGGTTCCAAATCACATTATTTTGGATGCATGGCTGACTGCTTAACATCAATTCTTAAGTTTATGTGTGACAGTCCTACTTTTAAACCTGATGTAAAACTATATAAAACTTAAAGAAAAAAGTCACAGTAAAAAAGTGAAGTTGAAAAGTTTTCACTAATTTCCTTTGCATGTGTAATGTCTATTTCAATTTGAGTTGATAATATTCATAATGTTTGGCAGGGTTTTGGAGTCTAATATGTTTTGTAATTCATTGCCTTTTTTTATCTTTGCTAGTCAAGAGCGCTATCAGTCTTTTGTGGCTGTGCTTAAAGGTCCAGGTCGTGCTTTGAAATGGTATTTATAGGGGGACACTTAAACCTTTGCACAAACTGCCTCAGTGGCTTTGACCTGTCATGGTCATTTTAAGATGACTCCCTTTCGTCTCATCCCTATAGGCTTTAGTGATGCCCTTGCTAATGGCCTGATTAACAGGGCTGACAAACATATTACAAAGGTTTTTTTTTTTTATCAAGCAACAGTGAAACTGTATACAACATATAATTAGTAAATGCCTGTGTAAGATAACAGAGGCAAGATTACAAGTCAAATGGCAGGAGCCAGACTGTTAATAATACAACCTGGTCCTGGCCAGGTTATTAATTTATAAGATTGATAGGGAGCTTAGAATTGAATGTGGATTTTTTTTTTTCCTGCTGTCTATGTATGTATAAAACAATACAGCTGAATAAAATGACACATGTGGGCAGAGTATTGCTTTTTGAACACTGCATGGTATTAGCAGCCACATCTATAATGTATCCTCTCTCAGGGTTTTACCATTCCCTGTTTCTATATTACTGCCTCTCTGGTGTTTAGCCAAGCCCTGTCAATTAAAGGTAAGCCTATCCGATAAGAACAGAAGAAGGACCAGGATCATGTTCAGGTAAGAAGGGATCAGTGAATCGGTGTGGCACCACACTGCCAATACAATTTACAGCTTAGACTTCAACATTCTCATGTGCACTGCTTCCCATTTACCAGATAATCTAGTTCGCAAAGAACTGTGTCATATAACACAAACAAAGTACCTCCGAAGCCCAATAGCATGCTGATTACAAGCCTGTGTTGCTTAGTGGGTGTTAACAGCCTGGATTGTAAAACTAACCGCACAATAAAAGAGGAGAAACAAAGTTTGCCCTTCTTGCTTTTATTTGTAACAGCCCTGCCATTGACAGCAAGGATTAAAAACAATGTACGATTGTATGCCATCTCCATTTGGGCCTGGCCTTGGCAATATTTGGCATTGTTGTTTGCATTACTATGCAAAATAGAGTAACCTTTTTGGTTTAAATATAAGCATTTTGTGTTCAGCTTTTAAATTAAAATATGGCTGCACTCCTTGAAACTGGGTGTATTCAAAGAGATCCATGTAACACTAGCAGGAGCAAAACAGAGTCTGCTATATCAGCACCTCAGCTGAGTCCAACCAGGAGTCAGGTTGCTATGAGCTTAAACCTTAAGCATTGCATTTTTAATGGGATGATAATAATAATAATAATAATAATAATAATAATAATAATAATAATAATAATAATAATAATAATAATAATAATCTTTGTGCATCAGTGCAGTTTTCATCAGGAATATTCTGGGTATTAAGCTTTCTTCTGCTAGTTCTTAGACAATTATTACAGCATGCATTTCACTTTTATATATATATATATATATATATATATATATATATATTTGTATGCCTTTTTACCCTTATAAAAGTAAGTTGATTGTGGTAAACAGTGGTAACACCATAGTAACATGTAGTAAAAACATTAACCGCGTGGTAAAGCACAGGCAAGCATGGGAAATCATTGGGCAAAGCACAGTAAAAAACATGGTTAACCATGGAAAAACACAATACATGCATAGTATAAGCAGTGGGAAAAGCATGATTAAATGCAAAATTAATTTTCAAAGATACATTTATGCCCCTGTTATAAGGTTACAGTTTCATGTTGCACAATTTGTATCAGTATTTATTTGAGAGCAACCTGTGCCTCTTTCTAAGATGCAGCTCATTATACTGTTGAAAGGGTTGGCTTCAAATAACAGATGCACAGGGTGCGGTTGATGTACTTAGATAGGTATAGTGATATAGTTTTGCCACACTATAATCAAGAATGTAAAAATATTGAATTCAGCAGCATCGTTCACTTAATCCCCTCTGTCTACCTCAGGCCAGTAAGTGTTTGTTTTCTTACAGCTCGTCAGAGAGAAGGAGGCAGCTTTCATCTTGGATCAGGTGACAGGGAGGTCGTTTGCTGCCAGGTATGTTACTGAGTCAGGAAGGTCCTCTGGGGCCTCTGCTATCCAGACTGAAAACAAATGATATTATCGGAAAAAGATCACAGCTAGCTAAACTTGGAGAGAAGCCTGCCTTTATTAACCTTCTTTTGAAAGAAGCTGAAAGTAATGTCATGGGACAATGAGAGAAGCATTGCGTCCCCTTAAAACATTTTCCACTGTGACAAAGAGCAACCCCATTTAGCGAAGGACACTGACTGAACTGCAGCATTGCTGGGGACCTGCAGGAAAGGGCTTTGATGCCAGCTAAAAAAACAGCAAAACTTGAAGATCACTTAAAGGAATAAGGCATTTAAACATCAAGGTCTTCCCTAGAGCAATGCACTCATTCGGTTTCACTCTGTCAGGTGGAGGCAGACCTAATCAGCTGCATGCACCCTTTCCAGAAAGGCAACAGAGCAAACATCTTAAAACTGGTTGTAAATAATAATACAAAACATATGCTTTTCCCCCTTTTGTTTTTAATGACATAAATGTATTGCACAATACTATAGTATCAATTGTCATTATCCAATATTGCCAAAAGCAGGAATCACCTGTTCCATAAAATTCTTAGTATTCGAGCAGTGTACAGTATGAGGCCTGAAAGTTCGAAATTGAAACTGGTTACAGATCCCTTTGTGGGTTTCTTACCACGGTAATAATTCACAGCAGATTATATATGATCCCCAACTGTTAAAATGGCTGTACTGAAACCATATGACATGCCTCTTCAACCGTCGTTTCTGTTTTGACTATCACTGAAAGAACAAAAGGTTTTGCACAAAATGTTTACTTTCATTCATTTTATAGACCAAAAGAAAGAAATGCACACATGAAATAAAGTGAGAGATAAGCACTTGCACATATAAGTACAAATAACCAATTGAATTCTTCACAAAATGTCCAAAAATAAACACTTGTATATATTTAATCCTCATTAGCAATGTTTTTTTAAAAATTTAATTTCACTTTTAATGGAATCTGTACATACAGTATCACAGAGTGCAACCAGAGGTCAATTGCTGCCACCGGATATGTGGAAAAATCCTGGCTCATTAATTTGGCCAGAGATTAAAACAATATGGCACTGAAATGGTTAATGTTCACTGGAAGTTTATCGAGGGAATCATACAGATTGGTTTCAGACATTCAGACAATAATTTGAAGTATGCTGTCTCTGCAAAGTTGAAACTTAAAAAGTGACACGACCTCAAGGCAACAGCCATATTAGGTCAGAGGTCAATGCCGTGGTCACCAGTACATTTAGCACAAAGGGTTTATATAACCCTGAAAATAAAAAGTCACCCCTCAAATGCTTTCTGAGACTCTGGCAACTCTGAAAAGTCTGCTTGAGTCGTATTGTTTCAATTTACAATTGATGGACATACTGTACCAAAATCTGTGATAAAGATACTTGTGCCAAAACTGTGAAAACTGCCAACAACATAAAAGATCTTGATCATGTGTTTTGTTTGTTTTGCTATTTGTTACTTCCTGAATGCACCAAGGATATCAGCACCATAAGAATATAGGATAAAGACACTAGCACCATACTGCACTTTGTATTGTACAATTCTTATTTCTGTGCAGTTTCTGCACATGTATTTAACCTTTACTTTTAAAGATATTTAATAGTAGGTATTAATAACATACTCTGTTCAGAAAGCGCTTCAAATTCTGGGATCCTCCAATTGTAGATTTTGTACAGCTCTGTAAAGAACTTATCAGCAGGGGGTTATTAATAGGTGTCATATATATATATATATATATATATATATATATATATATATATATATTTAACAACCAGTTTCATCAAGATTTAAAAGAAACAAAACACAGTACAAATGTAGCTGTAGTGTCAGGTATTATTTTACATGTATGCTAATCGGTTTTATCTTTAGAAGCCTATTGAGAAAAATACAAGAGAATAGGAGGCACTGACTGTTCCTGTTAAAGGAAATGTCCTGCAACCTTCATTTTAGTATTTACTACACCAAAATATCATAAAGAGTCTAAACTTATCTCACATATCATTGGTCATCCATTAACTGGCTTATTTAGACTTCAATTTGGGAGTCAGATGATCACCCTAATTCTCCATTGTATTAATACAAGTTTCTACTGCTATCAAAACCTGCACAATGATTATATATATTTTTCTGAATTGTTATATTGTTATATTGTGTGACCAAACAATTGCTTACTTTTTCTAAATTACAGTATATCTTAAGTAATTAAAAAATTACAGTAGCAAACTCTGATATACTGTAATAAAAACACAGATACTACCTAGCTATTGCAGTTTACTATAGTATATAAAAGTATAGTAAAGTACATTTTCTAAATACTGCAATAAAGTGTAATAACAATATTATTGTAATTACTGTAGAATACTATAATTACCTGCAGAGGTCTAAAAAAAAAGGTACATTCTGATAATATTTTTTTTTTGCCAATTAAGTATATTAAATGGGAACTACTACAAAAATTGATTAAATAAAACAATACAGTGCTATTAAATCAAACTGCCAGACATCAGTGGTCACAGATTGACTATGCCACTTGCAGTTTCAAATACAGTAGTCTCCTGCTTACAAAACAATACTGTATCCATGGTGATCGGTGCCAAGAGGTGTTTTTTTTAAGCAAAGTTCCTGTTCCTTTAGTCAGTGCATTTACAACGGGAAAAATCTGTTTCACCATAACAGTGTTCTCTTAGATGAAGTGTTCTCTTAGGAGGTGTTCCTATATGCGGAGACTACTGTATACCCAAAAAAGCAGTGTTTACTTAATAAGCCCTTATTTTAAAATACAGCCCAATTTTTACAACAGTACTAGTTTACCATAAATATTGGTCATTTATGTCTGTAATACAAATGGAAACAGTTTTTTCTCACTTCAAGTTATACCAGCACTGTGTACGTTTTAAAAGGGGAGAAAAAAAAAAATCTCTCCAGCTTTCTGTAATAAACACAATGCATCAGCATTCCAGTCACTGTAGCCTTATTACCACAGCAAGGTCACAATTCGGACTTGTGTTTCTGGCTTCTCCCAAATGCAGAAAAAAAAAACACTTTCACTCTGTGTTACCCAGCAAGAAGCTCATTTTTAAATGCCACATAAAGGTTTCAGGGTTTATGTATTCGATAGAAATGCAGACTTGACTATAATATTTGTGATTATTACAGGTCTCTTTTCATGCAAAGTTTACAAGTGCAAGTTAGTAGCTATAGGCATAAAGGAACACGGATATACAATGGTCTGGCAACATGATTTCACCTTTTCAACCAGATGAGAATACAGTAACGCAGTCGTCCTTGATGAAACATATTCATATTCAAGGCCAACAAATTAGCGGCAAGGCCCTTTGGCTCTACATTCCTCCGTTTTGGCTCTTCTTTTGTTAAAAAAACCTGATGAAAAAAAATCTCACAGAAAAATCTTTACAACGTGTAAGCTATGAAGTGGAAGCTTGCAAACCTGCATTTTGTTGCTGCATTATCTTACAACCTCTTCAGCTGCGGGAGATGGAAAGAGATTAGCTAATTGTATTGCTTGGTATTTGTTATTCAAAGAAAAAAAAAATGGAAAACTTTGCATGCAAAACCAATGAGGTAGAACGTGTTTGGCAAGCTTAGCCCTATCATGGCCTATGTTACAGGAAAAGATTTAGAAATCATTGCCTTATCTCAACGATATTCGTACCCCAGTGTTGACAAAAGGATTAGAGACTCACTTCGTCAGACCCATAAAGGATTTCTCTGTCAAAGACCCCTCTCCCTTTTATTCCTGAAAACCAAATATCTTTTAAATAAAGACCTCTTCCTTATGGTAAAATACATTAAAATACACAACTGTTTACAGGGCCAAGCTATATCTGCGACCAAAACTCTTTCAATTATGAAAAACAAGCCATGACCCCCAAGCACCTGGTAATTAAAATTGCTAATCACTAGCAATTATCTGGCGAAGCTTTACTGGCTGGCAAAACGGTTTGACCCTTTTCCCACAAAAAGAAGAATGTTTGCTGTCTATTGATAAAGAGCTCAGGGAAAGCTATACCGAGCGCCGAGCCTGCAAAGTGGCTACTAATGGGATGTCAACAAAAGAGCTGCAGCATCTGCTGAAGGGTAGTGGGCCAGTTCTGATTGCACAGGTGGTGCATGTGCGCAGGCCAATTAAAACATGTAACACAAGGTATGCTTTTCAACAATGTAAACAGAACAAAAATATAGGGAATGAAATGTATCTGTGATGTGTTTTCCCCATCTATGAATTAAACGTTAACCTGAAAATCAAAAGCTTGTAAGTAATAACATTTTTATTTTTGTTTTAATCCTTGCTGTTTGACTAAAACGTGCCTGCCTCTTTTGTACAGTGGTTAAGATCATTGAAGACACTGAGAGAAAGACTTCTAGTTGAAATGTTTGTCATTACTTAATTTTTTTTTTTTTTTTTTGTATTTCTGTGGTTAAGATCTTGGCTGGTAAGTGCAAGGTCATTGTTTGGCCCCGTGGAACCTGCTGGAACACTTCATTATGCTTGAAAAAACAAAACAAAAAACAGACTTGATTCCTGCTAAGTCTGACTAACAATAATAAGTCCTGGCCACCGTATTCCTGTAAAGTGTATTCTTTGCTTCCCAATTATTTCATCAGCCAGTGTTTTGCTCTGATTTACTCTCAATATGATCCTGTTATCCACAGAAGCCCAATAGAGAGGCGGTTGACTGTCATCATGAACCATTTTAGTCAAGCAGCTGAGCCTTGACCCTATTCCAATAAAAAATATCTGTAATGATGTGGACAGCGTAACATTTTCAACATCTATTATCTGAAACAACTTTTTGAGAACAACATGACCAGACCTAAAATGATTAATTTGTTGAAAAACTTCATGCCTATCAGGTGATTCAACGCCTATCAGGTGATTCAAATAAACCCCACCCTAATAAAATACACAAAGAATGCTAAACAATGCTTTAAAATCAGTGTTTCTATCTTTAATTGTTCATATTATAACTGGTCTCCCTTTTATTGTCCTGAGAATATGTTTCTTTTTTTTTTTTACATCAATTTGGAATAATTGCATTATTTGTAATATCACATATGTACAGTAGAAATATTCATCTATTTTTTGTTTTAAGGAAAAATTGTAAATTGAGATTTCATAACTCTTGTTTCAGTTCAAATTAAGATATAACATTTTTTTTTAATGCAGGCTTTGCCTTCCTCATGTTTGTAACATGTGTTTAGGAAGCGAATGAACAGGCCTGCTGAAGTACCTATGACAAATGCTGCTGCAGCTGACATCTTTAAGCAGGAGCCCAGTGACCCTGCTTAATTAGCCATGTAATAAACCAAACCTGAAAGGGTTGAAAGGGCAGGTCCCTGCTAGCCAGAGCGCAATAACACTCCAACCCCTCAGCAGCCCACTGAAAGGGGAATCATAAAGCTGAGGGGAAAGAAAGGCTACCTTAGCCCAGCAAGTTATTTTGGCCACTAATTAGTTGTGTCCTGACTTTTCCAAGACGAGTGGAATGAAAGAAGCAATGAATAAATAACACTATTTAAAAAAAAATAATATGTAGGTGTTATGTATTATTGGATTTAATACAGAAAGGTTCGGAATACAAAGAATATACATTTAGCTCTGTAACTCACATTGATCATTTAGTCTCACATTAGCTTTAATATTTAATCTTTAAATTAAATACTATTAAGCAAATACAAAAGAGGGTTTCATTATTCATTTTTAAATCACTTTAAATATGGCTAGTTTTATTTACTGAAAAAGCATTTTACTGAATGTTTTGAGGTAGATTATTACTACAGTTCCATATCATGTGGGATTTATAAGTAACGTGATTAATGTGAGGTCAAGATTTAGAGGAGGACTCCACATTTTACTTTCTCAAAATAAAGTACACGTTGCCAGTCTTCCAAAACCTTGGAGTATGTTTTCCCTTAAACATTATGCCCTCTCAAGTGGTGTGTTTCTTATGTTGTTAATGTGCACTTTTCTCCTTTCAAAAAAACAGCAGTTAATTAAAGAAGTAAACACATTGAAAATACAGCCTCAAGTGTTTATAATGCGAATTATTGATCACACTCCATCAAAAGAGAAATGTAGTGTTGCCAGGAGTCCATTTGACATATAAAGTGCAACCTTCACATAGCCTACTCCAGCATAATCACTGGATCTCAGTTAGAGCATGAACTTGCCTAGCATGAACTTTGGGAAAAGCTACACCAAACCTGTAACACTACACTTGGGTCGAATCCTTGGAAGATGGATGGTTTATGATACATTGGGAGACCTCCCAATATCTTGTAGACCCCATTCTAAAGTGTGTCCAAGCTTCTGTAATGACAAAATTAAGGGCTATCTTGCATACCGTATTTAAAATACATATTTATGCATTATTATTGGGCATACATTTATTTGTAATAGTGCTAGTCCCATATAGTTTTTGTTCTAAGCTTTTTCTAAATTGCTTATTTGAACCAATTAAACCTCCATCCAGACCCAGAAGTAGTTCATTATCTAATTTTACCTGTTAAACCTGCTGAGGAATGGCCCTCCAAGACCGTGATTTGACAACCCTGCATACAATTCTGAATAAAAGTTTCAAACAATGAATTAGGAGTAGACTAACATGGAATACATTGGAATAAAGTAACACAGGATACATTGGAAATGCACAGCAAGTGAAACATTTTTAAAAAATATAAAATAAATAAATAAATTAAAAAATTAAAAAAAAAAAAACAATAGTACATCAGTGTTGTTAGATGTTAATATCACATGTTTATAAACATGCAATAATATACTGAAGAGCAACATTTAATTGCCAAATGACAGGGTTAGCATACTGATTGGCATACTTCAATGTAAGAATGTACAGGTCAATTTATAATTGATCAGTCAACATATTAACATAATAAACTAAGCATAATTACAGCATTTGCTAATTAATCCTGACATTTTTTTTTATCTCAGCTGGGTGAATGTAGTAAACCTGGGCCACAGTACATTTAGCCACTTTAAGCCAGAGCAATGAACCTAATTTGTAATGTGTTTTTTTTTTTAAAAAAAACAACAATATCTGCAAGATACAACTGCCGCAGAACATGTGACAGATAATTGAGACACAGCTTAAGAGCAAACTGTTCTGCCCATTTTCTATAGCAAGTCTGAAAAATACATGCCTATTAATTTATCTTCATATTCAGCTTGTGTGCTTTCATTTCGCTACTGTTTTTTTTTTTTAAGTCTTTCTTACAATCACAGATGGTACATGAGGGGGAGCATTTCCAGCTATCAATTAACACAAGACTGCAAGCACAAGAAGAGAATATTGAGCCCATAAGCCACAGAAGAATAATCTGCTTTGTAAACTCTATACAGCAGCTGTTTGAGTTATTTACTGTTAAGACTGTAGGACAACGCCCTCCTCTGGTCATGAAACTACCTCCCATCAATCATCAGACATTGAGGAGTGATCACTTTGAACACTGAGGCGGAGAACATTTAGGCAATTACCTGTGATCGATAGCACTAAATATGAAACCACATGTACCTCATCCATGAAGCATGGAATCAGAGGCATATTGTTAGTGAAGGAGATGAATGGAACTCGAGATAACCTTGGCAAATTAGACAGATGTCAGCATTAAACCATGTCAGTAAGCAGGCTATATATTACAGAGATATTAGAGGGCCATAAACTCTTCTAATGAATTGAAGCAGAATGACAACAGTAATGTGATGCAAGCGCCAGTGTTTTAACCCTGTCTGGGAAGCTCGGAATCCCAGTTTAAAGCTACTCTCCTACTGGGGTTTCACTTAATGTTTGGACTGCAATTTGGATTATCCACTTTTCATGTGTTGGAGGGAAACCATTACTTAACCTTTTAAATGATCGAATTGGGGGGGGGGGGGGGGGGCTTGAAACAGAACCTCTAACCTTATAACTTATAGGTTGTACAAATTATATTAACCTTTTAATGCATGACTTAAGCAGTAGATTGGGCAGTGGTACACAAATGTACCTTTGTTTCATTTCCAGGCAAATTATATTCACTCAAACCTAAACTACAGTAGCTGAGGCACTTCTATGAGTAAGGAAGCAAGCATACTCCAGTTTATAGGAAATATTTCTACAGATTATATTTTTTATACAGAGAACTGAAAGAAATGATTGTTGCTTCAAATCAATATTGCTGAATAAAGGGTTAGATTATTGGATTGCCAGACAATAATGCCACAGATGGAACATCTATGGTTTTCTCAATTGTCTAGAAATTCTATGGTCTAGCATGAAAGAAAAACAAAAACAAAGAAACCGCAATGTTTTTGAATTTCTGTCAGTTGAGTCATATTATCCTCACATTTAGCTGTAATTCCTGTATTTATTTATTTTTCCTTTCTTTAATTGAACTAGGTTTATTTCAGAGAAAACAAACATATTTTGCTAGTGTGGCACATTAATTATAAATGTATGGTAAAAAAAAAAATGTTCAAGTTTCTAAACAATAACTGTATGTTTTTTTATACAAGGGCATGTATGTTAACAGTTCTATTAAAAAAAACTGCACAATAAATATTGAAATCATATAATGTAAGACAAAAGGAAGAGGCACAATGGAATGTAGATGCTCTGTAATCCACGTACTTCACCCTGGAATGCAATATTTTGATAACAAAAATAATTGTGCACTTCATGTATAAATAAATTCAGTGAATCCACTTTTTGCATTTTCTATTTGCCTCAATTAACTGCCTCCTAACACAATACAGAACAATGCACATTATAGGTATCTGTAAACATGTTCCAAAATAACAACACAAATAACAACTTTCCACAATTACTGTTGGGAATTATACCAACACTCTTCAGAGTCACATTGCTCATGTTGGTAGTCTCAAACTGATAGAAATTGTTCATCTAAAGATGCCCACTTACCTAAATCATGAAATACCTTTAAATCTTGAATGGCAGAATGAATAGAGTAGTGTTGTCACATACAAAGAAACCTGTGTATAAGGAGAGCCGCATTACTCTGAAAACGTGTCCTTTGTAGCTAAATTCTTATTATACAGGTTGTTTTACCCCAAACTTAAAAAGCAGTGAGGGCACAACGCAGGCTTCACAGCATTTCGATATTATTTTCTAGACTACATACAGATTCAGTTCTGAAATTTGACTAGTGTGGATAAAACATAAATGTAAATTCAGTATCAAGCAGTTTAGTAACCATGCACTCAGACCCCCAGTGTAAATACAAATAAATTCCAATACATTTGACATTAATCATAAATCAGGTTGCAGTTGATTAATAAAGCTTGTTCTGCCACATCCCAGTTCCTTCTTTGTACAACGAATTCCCCCCGTCGCTCTTAAGTCACTGACTACTTGTACACAATTATTGATTTTATTTATAAATGTTTTTATCAGCTCTTCCATCCCACAGATGTATTTCTTTTTATTCTTGCAGTCTCTTTCCTTGTACGAAAAGCATCTTTCATTTCAGACGATATTGTTACTGACTGTGGCTGTTACTCTCGATAAGAGGAGGCATAAAATCTATCGCTTCAGTAGAATATACCTTGTGAATAACACAAATACTTGGCTGCATGTTAGTTCAAAAGACTGAAATTTTATGTACAGCTTATAGTAGTGTCATATTACCTTTTAGTTTGTTAATTACCTTTTAAAAGAAATACTGATATGTGCTTTTTATCTCCCCACGCTGGGTCAAATTAAAAAGCATTATACAAATATTTTGGTTGCTCTGGCTTTACTTGCCAGGATGCATATGGTTTACTATCCAGAAACGGAAGCTTTCTCCTATATTGCTGCTTGGATAGTTCTGGCTGGAATACAGAATATACCTGAAAAAAAAAATGTATTTTCAATAATGGCAATGATAACAAATGGATCACTTCTATTCTAGTTGTGTAAGTATTTTCTTTTTTTGTTTAAGCTCATGAATCTGGGTCGACATAAATGTATTTAGACACATCCCCTTATTTTCCAAACAAATTTTAATTTGTGTTTTTTTTGTGTTTCCCCTGTGGTCTAATCACCATACAATGACATTAAGTGTATGTTGTATATATATATATATATATATATATATATATATATATATATATATATAATACCGTCCACACTGACACAGACAAAAGCTCCAGTAATCTCCTTTGTATTAATATTGCATAATTATAGCGCTATCACAGTAGAAATATATTTCTTCAGTCCAGACTTTGTATTGTTGCTGTAAACTAGAGACTAGTCTCTCTTAATTTAAGTTTTTGACATACAAGTATCTATCTTTGCAACTTTACTACTGATATGAAAGTTGGCAAGTGTTGCTAAAATGACTGTAATTTCACAAGGAACAGCCACTGCCTCTCACAACAGAGTCTAAGTGCTTTTCTGGAGATCAGACTTCCCACCCCCAACTTCCCTGAAGGAATTAATGGTAATCACTAAATGGCCCCGTATCCCTGCAGAATAAATTAAACCCTTCGCAGACTTGCAGCGTAAAATCTTGTTGCTGCCCTGACTGTCTGTAGTAGTGAGTGCTCCACCCGATTGACAGTATAATACTGTACCATACCACATTAATTTATCTAGCGTCCTTCACGTGCAAGCAACCCAGGGCGCTTCACGAAAATAAGCTGCCAGCCAAAAGAGCTCCACACTGCCCACTAGTGAAAGGCCTCAGCATTCCAGAGAACTTTTGGAAGTGAGTTCCAAAGTGAAGGAGCTTGAAAAGGAAAAGCCCTTGAACCAGAGGTTTGTAATCAAGTTCTTGAAATAACCAAGAGGCCATCATTGTCCGATCTCAAAGTGCGAGCCGGTAACTCACGCAGACAGGCAGGTCCAGAACCATGAATAGCCTTGTAAGTGAGAAGCAGAGTTTTTAAATCAAAGCTTCAACATCCACATTTCACCTTGTTTTTTCATGATACTCGCACTCTCACTTTTCATAATAACATAAGATCATGTATAAAGCTATAGCAGAACAAGGAGCTTTTTACCCGCATCCAGATATAATGTGTAATATGTTGACTTGCTGTCTCTGATGAGTCACAAAACAGTCAGCATCTGCTATGCTTTAGACCAACTATGCTGGCGGTCTCAGTACAGTATTATACTGCAGTCCAGTAGTTTTCCACTGAATTGTTTGTTTAATTGAGTAACTTCAGGACCCAGATCCAACTTTTCTAACCTCAGGCTGTTGAATTTTCACACTGTACACCCATTAAAAGGAACATATATCTCTATTAATCTTCTTTCCCTTTCTCTTATCCACCTCCAGATCAAAAATCTGTTTCCTACCGCAAACATTTTTGGAAGCCAGGCTCACATTACATTGTCTTTTTCTTGACAATTCAAATAGTAAGTGTGATGTATCCCATGGAAGGTCATGCTATGCAGTATTATTATTTTTGTTAAAGAGCTAACAATGACATATAATGAAGAGATTTACAATACAGCAGGCACAAGATTACAAGATGAAAAAGATATCCTTGCACTTTTCAGTATGAATACTATTTAACAGCCATCGACTGATACACTTTGTCTGAACTTTGTATCCCAAGCTGGCACCTCTGTTCAGCACCTAAGCTTTTGCTGTTAAGTTTGTGTTGAGAAGCCTGTATGGGTTTCACTGTTCACAGAAAGTTAACACTAGATACTTACTAATTTCCGGTTTCTTTTGACTTTGTCTTTGTTGGCTTGGTCTCTAAACTAGCGTACAGGATTTCAGTGATGTTATACAAACACAAGACTCCACCCCCCACCTCCATTTGGTACTGGAACAAAAAATCCCAGGAAGCCTATCTTTTTTATTTAAATGATAAATTGGAGGAAGTGGAATAAATATAAAATAATACAGAGCAAAGCATTAAAAGTTTGCACATGGACTTATATCATTCTTCATATTCACGAGAATCATTGGACTCAAAGCAGTGACAGATTAAAACAAAATGCTTTACAGAGAGCAGAAGCATACATCTTACCATGCTCTGATTGAAATTAACTACAGAAAGCACACAAACAAATAAATAACAGAACAAAATTGGAAGAAAGTACAAAGGCTCGTAATCGGTAAGAAGTAAAAAACAAAAAGTTAAGTTATTTTTTTCTAGTTCCATTTATAGTATTATTTAATCCTCACAGAAAACTTGCCTTTGCTTTTGCACATTTCTTCAAAATCAAACCCTTTGTTTCTTATACCAGAAAGGCCATGCTATAAAAACCTGTTTCGTAAATTTAAAAGGCAATTTATATCATTATCTGTAAAAGTCCTGGACATGGGATGTTGTTTACTGTACCTTACAGCTCCCTTCATCAAAAACAATAATGGATAGGCACTGCGATGAAATGATTCAAAAACAATCTCAGCAAATCACAGTGCAATTTTAAAACTAATAAAAAGATTTCACAACTGAATACCTTGGCATGCCCCATTAAACACCTTCAATGTAAACCCACACATGAAGATTATAACTCATACTGTGTTTTTAAAAGAAACATCGTATTAGCTACTGTTTCTATACTTATTAGATTGAATTACTTGAAGTCATTGAAATGGGAAATTGTTGGTTGTGACCTGAAGAGCACATCTAATTACACAACATTTAATCCATGGAATTCTTTATATTCCAATTGCTATACTTTGTTTCTTTTTTATTGGATACAGTCACACTGTATGCTACTGCACTTACCACCAATTGTATGTAATAACCTTGCAGCTTAATTATAAAAAGTGCTGAAGCTCATTATTGGGTGTGTTCATCGGATCTCTTGTGTGGTAGAATAGGTACACATTGAATCCTACATGCATTCCTTTACATTTGAAGGGTCCATCAACCACTGTACATGTGTGTAATGTAAGGCCACCCTGACAGTCCTGTGGCTTTTTTTACAGTAAAACTGTGCTTTCAAAACCATATCTTTTTGTAACAACCTAAGGAGGGTATACATTGTCTTTAATATAAGCTGTCCTTATAAAAGACACTGTTGTTAAATGCTTCAACTGTCGCAGTGAAAGTCTAAAAACAAATCTTCAAAAAAAAAAAAGATTTGGCAGACATTATTTCACACTTTTCCTATTCAGCATGCGATTCTCCAAAATCCCATCACATGGTGCCAAGCAGGCGTTTCTGAAGATCTCAACAGTCCTCATCTGTAGCATTGAATTCCTGTTATTTCCTTACTCTTCTGCGTGGTTTTTATTTTCATGAGAGGAATCTTTCAATGTCAATTAATGACACAGTTTGACTAAGATGCACCATTTCTTACTTTGTACAGCTGAAGACTTTTGCCTGCAATCATATGTTTAAAAAATGATCAATTGAAACATCTGAAGTGAGAGTATTTGGCCCCCATTTCTATGCGTTCTTTTTTCAAGTGTCCACTTTAAACAATCTGAGAAATGTTATTGGTTTAGTTAAAAAATATGTAATTAAAATTGTATCACTGCAGTACCGCTCAGAAAAAAAATAAAATAAATAAATAGCTTTCTACATCTCGGGTGCTTGCTTCCAAAAAGGCACCTGCAGTTCAATAAAAAAAATAAATAAATAAATCAAAGTTCTTGCAATTTATTATCGATTTTGGCAATGATTTTAAAAATGGCATTTTACATTCATTGTAATGTTTTGAATAGCAGTATGAATTAGATGAAAACAAAGCTGATGACCTATTACTTTAGCAGCACCATTTCATTTAATCAGGAAGGCATTAAACTGAATCTTACCTGTTGTGTATTTCCATCCATTACGTAAGTGTCACATGTAATTCTGACAGAAGCACATGTCATAGCAGAAATGATATTTGGTACAACACTAGATAAAGAAAGCTCTGGTGTCAGCATATCAGTTATAAGGGGAAGCAAGGTGCTGAAAGGGCCTAGGGTCTAGGAAGATCAATTACAACAGACTACCTGAAAGTATCGTATTCAAACTGGGAGAGTTACATGTATATGTTTATTAAAACGGAAGTGTGTTATAACATGCGCTTCTTTAACCCTTTAAGGTACAAGGGACATATGTGTGCCACAGATACAATGATGCTAACTTTCTAATTGCAAGGAGGCACACACATTCAAATGGTCAGCTTCCTCGTGATACTTGAGTCCCTCTCAAATGTATTATAAGAAGAAACCGTTTGAACAACCGCTCGATTCCTTGTGTACCTTATTGTGGTTAAAACGGTGCATATGAGACCTACATAATGAATGTAAGTACACAACAGGGAAGATGACTGGAATCATTTCACAAGCTAAAACCCCTTTCTTTAAATAATAGTTGACATTCCAAATATTATAGTGACAATCAAAAAGAAAATAAATCACACTGCTGGTTTAAACTGGGAACATTATCAATCTCCCTTTTACTCTGATCTATCCTCTCTGACAGCCAGTTCAAAAAGCATAGAGACACAAAGAATTCACATCATTATGAAGAAAAAAGAGCACTATTGAGAACTTGAGCCACACAATAAGCTAAATATGTACTCCTTGCCAATTGATCACGTTGCTCACATTTTATTTAAATAAGAGAGCTATATTTAGACCGGAAGAAGAAGAATATGTAATGGAAAGCTTTGGTTTGTCTCTAAATCCTCTATGTAGTCTAACTACAGGTATGAGAAAAAAAAGCCTTATGTATTACTGTACAGTGTAATGCAAACACCTAAACAGAACTTTGCTGCCATCTAGTGGTTCATTTTGAACTCCAGTAAAAATGCCAACAACTTTTCACATTTAAATAGGTTCAAAGTAAATGTAAAAAAAAAACAACCTAGAAACAAAAATCCTGGAAATACTGAGTAAGGCTATACTGTATTTGTATTGTCTTCTTCAACATTGAGGATGCAACATCGACAATGGATAATTACAAAGCATACGACATGGTTTATTTAGATTTCCAGAAACCTTTTGATAAAGTCCCGCATAAAAGATTACTTCTCAAACTGAGTGAAGTATGGATTCAAGGAAACACCGTTGCAGCAGCAAAGGTCATTCAAAATGATCTAGACAGCATTCAGAACTGGGCAGACACTTGGCAAATGACATTTAATAGAGAAAAGTGTAAGGTACTAAGGCAATAAAAGTCTAAGGTGTAAGGCAATAAAAATGTGCATTGTAAATATCATATGGGAGATACTGAAATTGAAGAAGGAATCTATGAAAAAGACCTATGAAAATAAATAGACGCGATATGTAGAAAATAATGGACAGTGGAGATGGAAATATGAATGAAGATAATGATAAAGATGATGATGAAGGCCACTGTAACGATCAAGAATACTGGTGATGATGATGATGAAGATGAAGAAGGCCATGATTATGAGTGACACCATGAAGGTAAAGATCATGAGGATGAAGACTATGGTGATGAGCTCCATAATGATGAAGACCATGATTATGAAGAAGACGATGATAACGATAAAGACAGTGGTGATGATGAAGACAATGATGAAGAAGAAAGAAATATGATGGTGACTGTGACACGATAGCATCAGGAAGGAGACTCAGAGTCAGGAAGCTGCAGTGAAAGCGCTGTTGGGCATGTTTATTAACAAAAACGGAGCAAAATAAAGAGTTAAACAAAACACAAGAACAAATGCCAAAAACAATATTCACCTTAGGCTGGGCTGTAGCCTTCACTAAAGGTTCTCCTTACAATTCTTCTCCCCAAACTCCTCCACCAAACAAAGGATTTTCCCTCCCCTTATATACATGTAGCCATTCCCAAATTAGCACTTAATTATCTAATTAGGGAATGGCCATATTCCACTTGTGGGTTCTGGTAGGTATGGGATACATTCAACATACCCAATCTTTATTTACACATTTGTGTGTCTTCTTGTGGGGCGGGGCAGGGCGGTCCAGACACAGGTGCCTCCACCAGGAGACCAAGGACTAGCAAGAGGGGGCCCGGTCAACACAGGCAGGTCGTCCAGAGCAGCCCCCCCCCCAGTGATTTTGTATCATATGTGATACAGAAGTGGGCATTATAGGGTTAAGTATAGTTCAGCCTGTATTTTTCTGGACACTTACCACCATACAATTATAGGTGCTATTGTATTTTATTTCGTATGCAGAACACTGGACCAGAGCATAGAGATGTGATCCCAATGTAATTATGGCATTCCCATAATGTCTCATTTTGAGTTCTGGTCAGGACAGGCTTTGGGTTTGCCATTTCATGGATGATTTATGGTCTGTCGTAATTTCTTTTTTTTTTCTGTATTTGCAGTGGCTGGTAACACGTTGCTTGAGAACGCTTTGATTGCTGTGTCTGTGGTCACTGTGCTCTTGATGGCTTCTGTGTTTTTTTTGCACGCCTGTGCTGTTTTATCAGTGCATGGAAAAAATGTGTAAGAACTGTATACAAATTATAATGTATGCACATTATGCGATAAAATAAGCATATAACATTTATTGGTAATGTTGAAATAAAAAAAAAATAGGTAAGGCTAATGGTTTACTTTTATTTGTATTTTCTTAATAAATCCAATTGCAATGTAAATGCACCATCAACCCCACACAAATGACATACTTCCATACCTTTTCTGCAACTTGACTGGTGCAACGTACCAAGAGTTTATGATTTTTTTTTTATTTGGTATATGTGATGTTTTTTTCAAACAAGACAGTTGGACAAACAGGAAGAACAACAATGGCACCAAGGCTATGAAATACATGGTGATAAAGACAATAATAGCAGCAAAGAAAAAACAAACAGTGAATTGGAAAATATCTTCGTTTCTGCTCCCCCTCCAGAGTGTACATTAAGGATTAGATGTATTTTAATTAAGGAGGTGAATAGAACTGTTTCGTGTGCTCTCAGAAACACAAGAACCAATCAGAATAATCCAATGGCAAGCAGAACCTGGTATTCGGGTGTGGGGCTCTCCAATGGAAGTGGATGCAGGATTCTGTGGTGTTTTAATTTCTTTTTGCTATGAATAACTTTACCAAATTATCAGATGACCTTTAAAGTAATTGTAAACATGTTATCAGATGAAAATACAGTGTTATGCATTTTAAGGACATGTTCAAGGAACATTGTTTTTAAAAGGAATCACGAGCACTGCATTGAGAATCACAGCATACAGAATGATATGCTGTACATTCTAAAGCACCTGGATCAACCTGCTTTGTAGGCACACATGCTGATCATCCCATTGTTGCTACTGGTCATACATTGCTCTACATGTGAATGTGTACCATAAAATATCTATCTATCTATCCATCTTCTGTACATTACTTACTAAGGTGTTTAAAAAATAAATAATGACATTGTAAACCCAGATTTTTTATTTTTATGTTCTAGATTTAAGCTATCAAACTAGAATCTACATTAGGATTACATTTTAATTAGGGGCTGCTATCCTTATAGTGGATTTTAAAAATTACAAATTACAACTATCATATATGTGCAATTTAATCTTATTTTCATTGAAATGCATGTTCTAAGGAAATAAAAACTTGACAGAACTGCTGCCAATTACAATTTTATAATGAGCATCTTCAAACTGATGGCTGTGTTTCCAGATCTTCACCTTGACTAACCAGAACCGGCTCTATTAATCAATTGTTCAATACATTTAATACAAGGTCTCAATTGCTGGATTCAATGACATGGAATATCTCTACTCGTTCGCCTCTGCTGATAGGAGTGGCCATGGCCTGAACAGTGGCTTGGTTATTAATAATACATTGAATAGTATTTTCCATTTTTATACACAATGTGCCGTGCAGCAGGATACCATGGTGAAGGTCACGAGCTGCTAATTGGGTAGAGGCTGCTCTCTATGGGTTTGATGTTTCCTAATCTTCTGCTTTAAGGGAAGGCTAAAGAAAAAAAAAAGGCTTTTGAAAGGTGTGAGGTTCCAGGGTCACCCCAATGAAATATCAAAGTGTTTACACAAGAAGCCTAAATTGTAGATGCTTGAGATTTCAATACCTCAATGTTTCATGTATTGTCTCTTGTATCATAATATACATCAAACAACAATATATACTAACAGGGGATTCTTGATAACCATGGATAATGGTTAACTGCCAGGGGTATAAAACACTGCAATTTTGTGCCTCATGAATCGCTGACTGCTAATGTTGAGGAAATTTGACTTTTAGTTTGAAGTCTGTCACCTTTTTGCTAAATAGACACTGTGTACTTGTGTTTTGGTTTGCGCTTGCATTGTCTACATTGCTACATTAACCGTTTTTCTGCTCTTGCTTTACATACTATAGTAGGCTTTTTTGTTCAGTTGAGCATACTTCACACACTGCACACCAGTTACACTAACAGCAATGTATCTCTTCATACTGGATAATTATTTTCAGTTTAATATTTTGTTACTGATATCCACCATCTTGATTACTGCCTTTTTATGATTTTAGACAAGGCTTAGTAAGCAGCAAGTCGATTAACTAAAGCAAAGTTTTGAAATTGGACAGATCTGGACAGTAAAATTGTCATAAAATCTTTGTAAATACTTTGTTTGCCAATATAAATCTGGTACAGAATGTAAACACAACACATCACACCTCTGAAATACAACTATCCAACATCGGTGTCTCATTCAAGTTAAATGTACTGGGTTTAAAAAAAAAAAAAAAAAGAAAGAAAAAGTCCAAATGCCTGCAACTATTTGCTTGCTGAATAAATATCAAAGCCTTATGGGTAGTTTATTTGTATGTATGCATGGTTTATTACTCTGTAAAACAAGGTAAAAAAAAATACATTAGTTCCAACACAGAGGCACAAAAAAAGTATTTACTAGATCAGCATCTTTAGCTTACTAACTGAACATGGTTCAGATAGTAAGTAAGAAGACAGGCCATTGTGGCCAAATATTAATTATTAAAATGTATTTGTATTTAGGAGTCAGTTTTGAGCTTACTACAGTCTTTCGGATGGTGTAATGATAGCAAAATGGACAACACATAAATACTACTGCCCACATTTAGTACTCCTTATTAACAAACAACCACAAGTTGAGTAACATGAGCATATTTTGGTGCATAAATCAATACTGATGAAAATCTGAGGAATTCCCAAAAATCATCACCAATAGCTCACTTGAGCAAAGGCATTTTAAAACATTTTGGATTTCAAAACATAAACTGAAGGTTTTTAAAAAAAAAAAAATGATAATAAAAATCTTGAGCTCAGACACTCATATAAACTCCTCTTTCATTAAAGCACCTTTTCATCAAAACCACATACAAATCAAGAAGTAATTTTATCTAAGACTATGTGGCACAACTGTTTTTTAAATGTGTGTATTTGCTATATACATCTGTCCTATATAAATTTGCTGAAATATTTTCTTGATGTGTTGCTCCAGAATGCTACAGTTCAGAAACAGCATCTGATCCAAGTGGAAGAGAGGTATGGTGTAACAGGAGAGATCTGCGGTCACACTGAAAAAATACACTAATGTAGATTTCAAAAGGGAATAAATCATACTCCAGCCATACATTCATTCAGGTTGTATAGGCTGTTAAACACAACTTGACCCACAAGTGAGGGTGCTCACTAAGCCTGTGCTTGTGGCGTGTCAATTTCTAAGACATTAACAGATAAGTGAATTACATTACGTGTGATACTGAGTTATCAAAGCTGGAACAAGAAAGACATTACTCAGTCCAAAAAGACAACGAAATTTGATTGCTAGCAGAGCTTCAATTAGGTTATCAAATTGAGCCCCAAAGTTAAGCACATCCCTTTTTTCAAGTTATGTTTAACACCATTGTTCTGTTGATTACATTTAAAATGAATTTTAACAAAAAAAAAAAAAAAAAAAAAAAAAACAGCTTTGTTAGATAGTAATATGGTGCCAAAATAAATAAATGTGAATTATAAAACTTGAATTCCTCTAATCCTCAACGGCCAAGGCAAAGTGCCGCTTGGTAGTCTTAGTAGATCAGACACTGCAAGACCATCGGAACATCAAATACTCAGGACATCAGCTAGTAGTCAGCATTGCTGCATGCTGTTGATTGTCCAAAAGTATACTTACAGATATTTTTTTTTTTAAACTGACAAGTGATGGTTTTATTAAATGTTGCCATTGCGTATATAATGTTGAGTCCATCTGTCTACTCCTGTCCTGACAGAATAATAATGTTTTTGTAATACAAGGAAAATGTCTCTGCAATTGTGCAGCCTCCAATCCTTTGGAAACGCACAACAAAGAATGTGTACACAAACCCAAGTGCAACTGTAGCAAAATGTGGGAATTTACAGTGGGAGAGAAAAAAGCAACTTTTTACATAATGATTGAAGAAGAAAAAAAAACTACTCAAATTCAAATAGCAAACAATGTATATGAAGAATAGCATAATGTATGCAAGTTACTAGCATTGATGTGATGTCATCTAGTGAAGAGAATGAATTGCCATTTTTAGTTTCTACAAGTCAGCTATAAAAAAAAAAGGCAAAAAAAATTGAAATTGACCTTGTGCTACTAAATGACACATCATTTAGCCACGCGGTTTACTGGAGCAGTTTTGGGGTTGCTAGGTTTTGTTTGGCAACAACACAGAAACTTTTCAGAACCCAGCATCTGACACACTTAAAATGTCCATGTAGCCCTATTGAGTTGTTGTATAAAATGCTGCTGGCTGTTCTACATGTAGCTGCTTCGTCGCCCCCTAGTGGTCCCCAAGGACATCCGCAGCCGAGGTTCTCTTGCTTTGTAGTGCTCGTTGAAATCGAGTCTGAAGCTGAGAAACTGGAGACTTTCATCCGTACTCGTCATCAGCAACACCAAGAACTGTTGCACAATACCCTGAAATAAAACACAGTGTTAGCCAAGAAATATTTGCAATAAAGAAAAAACAGTCCAGTTTGATTTGCAGATCAGGAACTTGTGCTACCAACCATTTAGCATAAGGGGTACAGATTGTTCAAATGCGATTCCCTTTAAGGTATTTGTCAAAATAATATAGTACACATTCTTCAGTAGTATTAAGCAGCTTTAAAATGTCATGTTTGTTGCTTCCTGTTATTCTGAGTAACTGTGAGTTGCAGCACTTACAATTCTTCAGACAGACTCAAAGCTAATTAAAGGCTTAGAAGAAAAAAAAGGCTATCAAGAAAGACACACTTACTGCAAAGTAGTGACATACCTGGTAGAAATGTGTAAGTATTCGTAGCTGAGAGCGCATTTTTGGTATAGTTTCACAAAATTCTTGAACTCGTTTGTTTTCCACCTCTTCATCTGCTGCTGTTACTCCCCACTCTCCCTGAAATACATGAGCAGGTCCAGCATTGCATTTGTATTACAGTTGTATTAAAGAAGACTCTGCAGTCGTTTGAGTGGTATATGGGAACCACATACCACTTCAACTTTATGGGGATTTATTTCAATTGTATTTATTTTTCCTTCATAGCCTCAGATAAATGAATTTAAATTTGGAAGGGGTTTTCCCCTCTAAATACAGTGATAAATGGCAATTTAAAAACTTTTTTCTGCAATTGCATTTTTGTTTTAAAGTGTGAATTGCTCTACAAAATACTTGTTTTCCATTCTATGTAATTTATAAATCTTAAGTACAGTACAGCCATACAGAGTATAAAACAAACAATTGATTTGTTTTTGTTTTGCTCAAACAGCAAACACATATTTTTAACAATGTCTGTTTGAATGATTTGCTTGCTGTAACTTGCAATTGTGGTAGCAGTCATATTAATAGTGTTTCTATGACCTCTAATGTAACAGGAGTTGTGTGTACAGTATGTGGATTAAACAGTTTTCTAAACAGGGCAAGACAGAGAGGATACATTGGCACCTTGAAGGGTTTTTTTAAACCTGTGTCTTGCACAATAGCCCTGAATCATATTTATACTTAATAATTGGGAGAGTATCACTGGCCCTAGGGATCATTGGTAGATGACAATAAAAATGCAGCTGAAAGGATACCTCAGATTGGAGCCGTTTCTTCCTTTCTTCAAACTGCAGTCTGAGCTGGAGCTCCTCCAGGGCAGCCCGGTACAAGGTGTCCTGTGCATTCTGGAACTCAATAATTTGATCAAAGATGGCTCGAAGTTGATTCAGAAGAGCCTAATAAAAAGAAACATTCCAAGTGCTGTTTCAATTTCAGGAGAGGTTACTTTAGTTATAACTTGTATTTACTGTTTCAGTGTGGATTCTTGTGCACGTGTAGGTACATAAATATATCCTGTCTGATTTTTGACACTGAATGTTATCAGATCTTCAACCAAAACATAATATTAGATAAAACGGCCCGAGGAACAATTAACACAAAAATGTGATACATATTTCATTTATTTATTAAAGAAAGTTATGCAACACCCAATGCCCCCGTGTGAAAAAGTAATCGCCCCCTTAGACTCAATAACTGGTTACGCCACCTTTAGCAGCAATAACTGCAACCAAACGCTTCCTGTAGTTATTGATTAGTCTCTCACAGCGCCGTGGAGAAATTTTGGCCCACTCCTCCATGCAGAACTGCTTCAACTCAGTGACATTTGTGGGTTTTCGAGGATGAACTGCTTGTTTCAGGTCCTGCCACAACATCTCAATGGGGTTTAGGTCTGGACTTTGACTAGGCCATTCCAAAACTTTAAATTTCTTGTTCTTCAACCATTCTGATGTAGACTTGCTTGTGTGTTTCGGATCATTGTCTTGCTGCATGGTCTAGCTGCGCTTCAGCTTCAGCTCACGGACGGATGGCCAGACATTCTCCTGTAGAATTCTCCAATACAGAGCAGAATTCATGGTTCCTTCAATGATGGCAAGGCGTCCAGGTCCTGATGCAGCAAAGCATCCCCAAACCATAACACTACCACCACCATGCTTGACCGTTGGTATGAGGTTCTTACTGTGGAATGCAGTGTTTGGTTTTCGCCAGACATAATGGGGCCCATGTCGGCCAAAAAGTTCCACTTTTGACTCATCTGTCCATAGAATATTGTTCCAGAACTCTTGAAGATCATCCAGGTGCTTTTTGGCAAACTTGAAACGAGCATTCATGTTCTTCGTAGTGAGCAATGGTTTCCGCCTTGCTACTCTGCCATGAATCCCATTTTTGCCCAGTGTCTTTCTGATGGTGGAGTCATGAACACTGACCTTAGCCAAAGCGAGAGAGGCCTGCAGATCCCTGGGTGTTGTTCTAGGGTTCTTTGTGACTTCCTGGACGATTTTACGCCTTGCTCTTGGGAGAGATTTTGGCAGGTCGGCCACTCCTGGGAAGATTCACTACTGTCCCAAACTTTCTCCATTTGGACAATATGGCTCTGACTGTGGTTCGGTGGAGCCCCAGAGCCTTAGAAATGGCTTTGTAACCCTTTCCAGACTGATAGGCATCAACAACTTTTTTCCAGAGGTCATCAGGAATTTCTTTTGTTCGTGGCATGATGTGCCTCTAGAACCTGTGTGCTGACAACTTCTCAGATGGTAAGGGCCAAAGTTAGTCAGATTTATATTGGGCAGGGCTGGCCCAAATCAGGTCTGGTTGTTAACCGAAGTACTCAAACAGCTGACCCTAATTATCCCTTTAATTGGGTTGAGTTAACTGGGGGGGGGGGCAATAACTTTTTCACACCTGAAGATTACATGTTTGATTACCTTGCACACCAAACAAATGAAAGAAGCACCAAACTTTGGTGTCATTTTTTTCTCTCAGACTCCCTCTATATACTACAACAACCCACAAAAAAATCTGACCAAATACAAATACAAAATGTGCAAAAATGCAGAAAATCAGACAGGGGGCAAATACTTTTTCACGGCACTGTATACTACTACAAACATGTTTTGCTGGTCCTGGGGCAAACCAGGAGACAATGACATCTAATTTAAAAATAGCATAAATGTACGCTAAGATAATAAAACAAAATAATGCAGTCACATTTCATGATCTGCCCCAGATGACGATCTGTGAATTCCACCAAAATTATTTTGCACTGTTAGCACAAGAACAAGAAACAGTTTACTAGGAAATAGAAGATCATACACCATATGTTTTTAACTTTAGTCAAATAAATACTAAAGTTTGTGTTAAATAATACAATACAGGTGTTCACTTCACGTGAAAACGTTCTATTCTTGGACTGGGTTGAATTTTAGGCCAGCTTTAAACACTGTATACAAATATTATTTATTTATAACACTTTCAGTTATTGTGAATCAGAATACTGAAGAAACTTTATAGGGGAGAAAAATAAGATAGGAAGAATTAGAAAAAGATAAATAAGATAGAAAGAATTAGAAAAAGCATCTTACCAGAAACTGTAATAAACAGTATAATGTTTGGGCTAAAAAAAAAAGACAGTCTTACTCGTGAGTTAGTGTCTAGTAGACACCGTGAAATTATGGTATCAAGGAACACTTCGTGAGCAGCAATGATGTGGTCCAAATCTTGCGCTTGTTGCACCTTGTTCCAGAGTTCATCCCAAGAGCATTCCAGCACCTACAAACCCCAAATGATCGGTAATCAACATGGATAAATGCACACACGCAAGCGTCATTACCGATTCCAAACAACGGAACATACCTCAAAGGTAATGTAATACTGCATTTGGTGAATAAAGTGGACCATTTCCGATGCCAGGATGTGACACTGATGCAGTACTCCAGAGAGTTCTGTAAAGAATGCAAAGTCACAGTGAAGGAACCCTTGACCTAATTAGAAGAGCGACATCTATAGCTAGTGGATATGGTTTACAAGAACAACAAAGTAAAAGGCAAACTCATGACATTAGAGGACTGGCAGGTTGCCGCTGTTCATTTGATATTATTACTGTATGAAGCACCCGTTAGCAAGTGTATTTTGCCATGATCCATCATGTAAGCAAAGTAATTGGCTAGAGTTACAAGAGCTATCAGAGCACATCAAGCACTGACTATTGTGTCTATAGTGGAGCAAATGAAACTTAGCGCTATTACATTCAATATTTAGATATTAAAATCTTATACTGTATGTCTTCAATCTAGGCTCCTTCTACAAACAATTGGTGTTCTTACAGAGACTACCGCCAATTGTCCAGAGCACATGAAACATTTAAAGATAAAGCAAACTGATATTTCATTCGGGTGACCCTGGGACCCCACATCACCTCTTTCAAAGCCCTTTCGTCTCTAGCCTCCCCTTAAAGAAGGAGATTAGGAAACATCAAACCTTCAGAGGTTGTAGACTTTACCCAATTAGCGGCTCTTGGCCTTCACCCCGATATCCTGCTACAAAGCCTATACAGACTATATTATGTGCTAAAAATAGAAAGTACTGTTCAATGCATTATTAATACCAGGCTCATTGCATCTTGTCAAGCCTTTGTAAATGTATGTGGGATTATTAACCAAGGTGGTCATTGAATCCTTCTCGGCCCAATGCTTGCTGTTTTTACACCTTAATAATTAGCCACCACAGGTGGGAGATTGGGAAATAACTAGGCTACATCTGTACTGAAATACTAAAAGTTCACACCTAAAAATAAATAAATAAAACACACAGTAATGGTGATAAGTAGATTGTGAAGAAAACCAAAGGTTTCTGAATGTAAAACACGATAAACATTCCAAATACATCTATTAATCTTGCCTTTTGTATTTTTTATGGTTTAAAACTAATGTAAATGGCAAGGAGTTCAATTAAAGCATGCAAAATCAAGTGGTGTACTTGGTAACTATTTTGACATTTCACATATGATCCTAAGTTATCAATCAGAAACATGTCATTGGTTCTTGACTCTTAGGACAACAGGGGCAACTTTACTGTGTGATCTTTCCTAATATGAGAGGCTAAATCTGCAATCAAATGCCTGTGTATACAAGCATATTTCATCCCATATCCATGATCTCTGCTTAACTGTAGTGAAGTTACCGCTTGCTATACTGGCAAACAAATACAACGATTTAAACGCAAGTATAATACTGCCACCTAGTGGAACAAAATGTTAAAATAATAATAATGAACTGGATCCACTCAGAACATGCTTTGCATCAGCAAAAGTGAAATTAATCTTTTGGTGGTATTGTTTGTTTTGTTTTGTTTAGTGGCTCAAATGCTAGATGTTGTGCACAACTGCACATTCTGAAAAAGGTGTATCGCACAAAAAGTCAATTTAAGCTCCAATACAACAGCTGGATTGAACACTAATACTGGACTCTCTGAAACCATCCATACTGAACATATTGATAGGGCTGTTATGGCTAATCTGTCTTCCAAGAAATAGATTTGGACACGTTAGTCATCCACAGTAGGATTCCCTTCTTTAAAAATTAAATCTATTTTCTATGTATTTTCAGCTGCTTACCTGGCATGCTCTTGAGGAGTTTGGCATTGCACATTTGGCCTTTCCAAATGTCAGTAAGAATATATTCCATCCGCTTAGCTCTCCAGAGGAAGTTGAACACCCGCAAGTAATGACTCATGCACTCCCGAGTGAATACCTACAAATACATTCAATATTCAAAAGTGAACAAAAAAATCTCCGAGCAAGATACATATTATGGGAACATATGACAAGAACGTTTTTAAAATACACCACCCAGCCACTCTGAGAACTCTCTCCTATCCCATTTGGCATCATGACCACCCTTAACCTAATGCCCCTTTTACACTGGCACACCCGAGCCGAGCCAGTGCCGAGCCCAGCCAGCCTGGTACAGTTCAGGTACCTTGAGTTGCTTTTACACTGAAGAGCCGAGCGGAGCGAATGAACGCGTAATGAACGTGCCGAGTCAGAGAATAGAGAGGAGGTGTATGGCAAAAAAGGTAATTTTTTTTTTCCCTCATGTTTTGTCATTCAAACATTTGCAATCAGTATGAACTTTCTAGCCTAAAATTTGTAATAATGATCATTAAAAATAACCATGAAGTCATGCTTGTATATGTTGATTATTATAGCTCTATACAAAAATGGTCCTTAGTTTTCAGTGTTATTTTATTTACGCTTAACTTATTTATAAAGCGACATTAAAGCCATATGTCTCATCTAAAGTAAGTTTAATTTCATTATTTCTGTTTAATACTTAACAGAAGGGCCCATGTTAAATCAAAACATTGACTTGCTTGTCAAATAATTACAAACTGCTAATGTATGGAGATTCACATTTAGTGAAATCGACAAAAAAAAAAAAAAACAGTACAAATCTGTAATACTTTAGTTTTAAACCGTTGTTAACCTGTGTAAAAGGGGTATAAGTTGATAGAATGAAGAGGCCATGGTCTTAATATTTTCATTACCCTTGAGTCTTGGAGACTCAGAATGACCTCAGCCACACACCTCTCTGGGAAATGATGTTTGACTGTAAACATTTTTATATAAATAAATAAAAACAAACATATAAATAAATAAATAAAACAAAATAGTGTCTCTGTATTGAACTGCAATGGTACATTGTATTCTTAATCTATAAAATTGTAAAAAGTATTTATTTATTTAAAGGCTTGATATCACACAAGATAAAAAATATATTTAAAAAGAACATTAACATATGTGATGAAGAAAAATTGTTTAACATAATAAGATAGGATTGCAACACCAGTAAAAACAAAGTCCTTCTGAAACAGGCAAAAGCCTTGCCCTCTAGAAAGGCCCTGTATAACTCACTTGAGAAACACTTAAATAATCTAAATAACGGACAAGAGTTTAAGGATTTATCAACTGCAGAACTGTCAGACTAAAATCTGACTACATTATATATGTTAGCTTGTCATACACGGTGTAATTTTACTAACTGGGCTATTAAAAACTAAATTAGGTTTCGGTCTGCACATGTAATATTTAAAGCCACTTAACTGAAGAAACCTTTTCATCCACGTCAATAATTAAAACCTAGTGGAGATTAAAGAGTCAAGAATGTGTTATCCAAGTGCTTAGTACTTTTATGACTTATTAGGAAATTTCAAGTGAACAGCTTCCACCTTCATTATTTAAAGAAATTCAGACACTCTCACAAATCGTCTCCTGTAAAACATACCGTTGCAATTGGCCCGTCAACGTGATAGTCCATACTGAACACATCCCAGCCTGTATCACCTGGGGATACCTAAGAGAGGACAGTTACGTTAGTATTTTGCAATGCTTTATGAAGCTCTCATTAAAGAGTTTCTGCAACAATGCAACAATGTGCTTTTCACAACAATTTCTGAAATGGTACCTCCAGAAGTCGGACATCAAGTCGCTTGAGAATCTCAGGACTGTCAAACTGGGCATTGGTTGCTCTGACTGCCGTCTCAAGGATCCCTGTTAGATTATGCTGATACAAGGTAGTGGCTGGCCTCACCAATTCAGGCCTGCGAGTTGAAGAACAAACATTCACCAAACAGAACCATAACTTATGGTCTGGAAGCCCAATACTTGCGAAGTAGTGTAGAATAGTCAATCTGTCTTATATTTGATGAAAATTAGATCAAGGTTACTACCTTTCTGAGTCTAAAATAATTCTGTCTCTATTCAAACTATTTGGCATCAGTACTAAGCTTTTCGAGATTATGACATCTTAAATTGTAATGTGTTGGAAGAATAAATACTGTTCAGGAGTTTGACAACTTGACACATGTAACTTCAGTTTACCACTGTGCTTACCATTTCAGACGCTTGCAAGACTTTGGTAACAGGAGATGACATGTACTGACTGTGCACAGATGGCTTCATTTCTAAATATCACTGAATATAAAGTAGAGTGCGTCTTGAATTAACTGGTACTGTGAGACGTAAATTAACCTGAACATGTCTGTTTTGGTGTACAGGGACTTTTTTTTTAGCATTTTGCATCTGTGACAATATGTAACCCAAAAATAAAACAGCAAGAAGCCAGAATTGTGTGTTTAACTGAAATCAAAACTGAACCCAAAGTTTCTAATCTGATGTTGCTGTACAAATTAGCTTTTTACTATGAAGTGTAAACACTTTCACCATGTTAAGACAGCACAGCGCTGTGGAGGGTGTTTTAAGATCACAGAAAAAAGATGTGTGATTTCTGATTTAATACAAAAGGTACTTTGAAAGCACAAAACATTTTTATATTAGATCATTGTACAGTTGAACAAATAATAGCCTGATGTACCAATAAACTTCATTTGTAATGACGATAGGGTTTCTGTTTCAAATTGGCATAAAACAAGAGGTAAAAAAGAGACTGTTCTGGTTCACAGTAAATTGTCTTCGTGGCAAACTGTAATGGAAGTGCATTTGAATTCAACAAGCTCTGGAGTCCATGCCAACTATATCCTCAGATTAAACATAGGATAGATTCTACTGCGTGGACTATTTACACACACAAACAAACAAAAACAAACAAACAAAAAAAATCACATAAGAAAACAACCAATCGTCATTAAGCTGTTTTAAAATTCCACAACATCTTATCTTGTGTACATATGACATCCCATATATAGAAAATACAACACAATTCAAAAGTTAAAAAAAACAACAAAAAAAACACAATACTTTGTTATGAGTATCAGTTGTTGTGATTTATAGTAAGTTAATACGTGAGTGTAGGGTGTCTTATTATAAGAGACATGCACAACGTATTAACGTGAACATTGTTAAAATGAAAGGGTTTTTTGCGGTTCCCCGAGACACTTACTTTAGCAGGTCCATTAAGTGGCGTATGAAATCTCCTTGACCCAGGAGCAAGTACCTTCTCATGGCCTGCATGTGTTCCAGCAGGTGGTAATTCTTGTTTAGAACATCAAGCAGGTATTTACTTGTCTCAAAATAGGCTGCATCAATATTGCCTTGGAAGGCACCTTCCAAATCAGTAAATAACTCAGCAGCTGGAAATAAAATTGACCATCGACATTTAAAAAATGAAATATCTCTGCAAGGCCAAACATATTTCAATAATTGAAGTACCATGCTCCATGTTATATCGATTTGTGACAAAAACAGCAACACCAATAGTTTACTTCATTGGAAACAAATGGAAAACAGCGATGAATGCCATAAAACAGAAACAAAAAAAGACAAACAAAAACTTTCAGTATTTGGGGGTCATTTATAAGTGGTATTTCAAGGCGTTTGCAGGTATATGTGCAAAATGTAATGGAATGTAGTCAGTCAACATTGTGTACTTAATGCAAAATAATAGTAAAAATATATTTTATATATATATATATATATATATATATATATATATATATGCTTTCAGAAGTAAAACATGCATTACGACTACTACTATTACTACTATCACCAACAAATTAATTAAAATAAAGAACAGTTAAACCTATACGTTTAAACAAACAAAACAAATAAAAACACAACCGAGTCATACCATCTTTGAGAGAATCCGCAGATTTTGACGCAGCTATTATTTTACCAGGAGGAGTTCGGTCATGGCAAACTTGATGCAAGAAGTTAATAGATTTTCCAATTAGAAGCACCTGTGATGAAAAACATTGCATATTTACTGAAGTTATACTGGAAGCCTGAATCCAAGCTAAAAAGCTTAGTTCAGCCAACAGTCCTACCGTAAACATAATTATTTAATGAATGCTTAAAATTGTGATGTAAGACTTTTCACAACTGGATAAGCAGTTTTCTAGATACACGTTAAAAATGAAGATGTGGCATAGATTAAAAGATCTCCATAGATCTCTGCATTCTGATCGCTAATGAATTGTCCTAAAGAATGTCCTTACCCAGGCTCATCACAATTGGAGAAGTGCTGTATGTATAGTAGTGTCACTGCATGTCAGGGTTGACTTCAATATTACGATAGTAATAATACTACACAGCACAAACAAGGATTATGTGAAAATGTGTTGTGAAAAACACAATATTGTGGTGGATGCCTCAAGTTTACCTTCTTTAATTTCTATACTAGACTAAAGTTTGCTTGGGAATCACATTTAAAAAAAAAAAACAATGTACATTGCATGGTCCAAAACAAAGAGGCCTTCGATATTGCAAACACTCAGAATATCAAACAAATGACATACCTTTCTGGCCTGATCCATAGCTATAAAGGAAGGGATCATCGATTTTCTAAGAGTATACTTATCATGCCATAGTCGGTCAGTCTTCACTGTTGGGTCAGAGGCTACAAAAAACTGCAACAAAAGCAGGTGGTCATTTTTCAATAGTCAGAACAAAACAGTTTCCTGTGTCCTTTTCTATTTATATAGATGGAGAAAATAATAATATACATTTTACCGCACTGCTCTCACATTAAAGTAACCGGTTTCAGTACAGATATTAAGGTCTTCTGTGAAGACACATTTTTACTAATATCCCACTCATGTTTTAATCAATACCCATTAAAAAAGGATATAACCCGAATACAAAAAGCTCTTACCTCGTGGTATGTGTCCTCCAGCTCCCCATCGTAAATCCAGCGGTACAGGAAGTTTAGGATGGGATGGGACACCAGGCTGAGAATGTGTTGCACTAGTGCCCTCATGTACGGGTCCCCTGTTTTACCGTAAGCATGGACAGCTGACGCTAGCTCTCCCCCTTTTCTCCCTGCAACAACAAAGTCTATATATTATATACCAATACATACTTTATATGCGAATGAGAGAGGGAAATGTACCTGTCTAGTGCTGCTGTCTACTCTGTGCGTACACTAACCAGGGTAAGCAAGAGGACGAAAATCTAAATTCAGGTCCAACAAACTGACAGTTTCTCTTTCATTATACGCTATATAAAACAAATGTCACTAACGGGAATGGTGAATCCCCTCAAGAGCTGTCCCTAAAGACAGCTCAAAGGGAGGGGTAGTTAAGCTGTTCTGTAAATATAAATAACCTACATGTAAAATTCTTAAACCTTAAAATATATTTTTCTATTTCAAAATTAGAAAGAAAAGTCTTAAGTATGACAACTCCATGGAGAATAAATCCTTTGTCTATTTGTAATAAACAGATTATCCCAGACAAACTATGTTCTAAATGTGCGCATAAGCACACAAAGAGGATGTACTTCCCTGGTGATCATCTATTGCTTTCTTTGGGGTCAGGTTATGCAACAGGACCTGCTAGTTTTGCTTAGTCATTTTTATACCGTTTGACAAAATAGTATCTTTAAATGAAAAGCTTTATAAGCAAAACTCCATGAAACAGTGCAGTGCATTTGAAAGCTATGTAAAATTTCCCAACCTTGACAGTGATCCACAAGTGCTGCAAGGGTTTTCAGTCTGATCTTTGGATCATAAGTCCAAACAAGAAGGCGCCTGAGTGTCAAACTGTTTTCAACCCCCAGGTTCACACCTTGGTCATCTTCAACCTGCAACTGATGATTTTAAAAAAATAAAAATAAATAAATACTGTATAGGCTAGACTCACTGTATTATTGTGCTAATACAATCAAACATTTTTTTAAAAATCTACATATAACAAAAATCGACAGTTTACTGGATTCTACCTAAATGAAATCCAGAGACTCTATTGGAGGTTATGAGTTATGCAGTTACTTCAGATTTCCAAAAAGGCAGATCTAAAATATATACTAGAAAGCAGGTAATTGATTTAATTTCCTCCATAAATTCTTACCTGGGAATGCAAAACAGAGAGTAGTCTGTAGTACTCCTTAAGTTCCTGATGTAATGCAGCACAAAAACTCTGAAACAAGTCAAATGAAATTAATACAACGCCACACAGCAGTAACAGTGCATCTTTCTTCATTTTGCAGTTACTAATATTCATCCTTTCAAGTTGGGCATTTTCTTCTTTAACAATAATTGTGTGTTTTGCTTTTCCACAGTGATCTGTTACTGTTCATTGGGTTTTCTTGTTTTTGACACAATACTTACTGTATTTCATTTCTATAGTGGCCGACCTATTGGCATTTATCATTTATTAACGAATATTCATGACCTGCAATTGCTACTGCAATACGGAGCTTCACCAGCTACAGACAACTGGTATGATTTTTTTTCCCCCTTAATCAATAACTAACTAACTAACACGCAATAATAAAACCTGAGAAAACCGAAAAAAATCTCATAGTCTGTTACCTGTCCAACAAGTCCAAATGCCCGGTCTAGGCTCCTCTGATCTGTGTATTTTCTCACTTTGTTATGTAACCACCCCAATTCTGCTAGCCTGCTTGTGATGTCTCTCAGCGACTTAGATATTGCAATCTACAAGACATAACAAATACACAACACATGTACTTAGGCACAAAGAACATGAAATGTATGTTTCACTCGTGCTAAAACATACATGTCCATCCACTTTATTAGCTGCATCATCAAGCAGACTTGGGGGATTTAAACCAAACACTTCAGGGTCATTTCGATATTTGTTTTTCAGGAAGGAGACTGATGAAAGCCTTGTAGGACAGTTACAAACGTGCCCTCATTTGTCCAGATCTTCCTGGCGAATTGAAACAGCGTTGTCCTTTTTGGGAAGATTGGTGCATTAAGAAAGGTGAACGTAAAAGGGTTAGAAGGACATCAGCAGATCTGGCCTTGGTCTCTACTTTTAGAGATAGGTATTTATTCCGTACAAGCAATGCAATATGGGAATATACTGGAATAGTAACTATAAATAGAAGTGCTCTCTACTCAGTCTACTGTATACATGTTTCTGTTTGATTGAAAGCTGACTTGGTGAATTACATTTTCTAGAAGTAAGCTAATAAAGGTTCTAGTCAAAATATTTGTCGTGACAGTTTTATTCATTTTCAGAAAGAATATATGCAGAAGGTAGCATGGAACAGGTAGTGCAACAACACCATCAGGTACAAAGCTAGAGGAAACCAAGTAGAATATCACTTCAGAAAATGTAGTTAATTGTAACAATGTATTATAGTCTGCTTAATGAAGTGTCATTAATGTAATATAGTATAAATAGTTGTGATTATCAGGTTGTGATAACCAGATAAATAGGATTTATTTTTTTCATTAACAATTAATTCCTTTAAAAACACCCACAAAGCAAAAAGAGGCGTCAGTCATAGTCACTGAAAAACACCGGAGATTTAGAATGTGCACTGCAATCATAAACTGTGCTGTTACTGGATTTTAGAAGTTCTCTGGATGTATTAACCCCAGAAGAGTACTTTTGGGCAATAGCATTCATTTTTCTGAGGGTATAAAACAATAAAAAGCCCTGATAAACACTCATTTTTGTCTTTTCTATAAATACACATATATAATACAGCACACAGTTTCCCTCTACAAACTGTTATTATGTGTGGTGGGCAAAGCAATATGTCTAAAACAGGAGTACAATACACCTCGTGATTTATTCTTCAGAACGGTTCGAATGTTAACTATGGGGTTGTTTCTGCTTCAATCAAAATTACAGAAAAAAACAAATACTGAAACAGGGTTCTCCCCAGGAATTCTGTACAGCCGGACGGCAGAACATTATAGCCGGGAGCACATTTAACAGAAAATTAAACATGCATTACCTTAAATATTTAATACGACAAATAATTTGAATAATGTGTTGTCTTTTGTTGACTAGATCTGGTTGCGCTTTATGTTCTACATTTTCTTTTTCATTACTGTTTTTTTATTAAGGTAAATTACCGTGCTTATTTAGGCACTCTCTGATTTGACTGGGGAAAGATAACGTAGGTTTATTGGAGTTCACAAAAAAAAAAAAAAAACGGTAACCTTTGCACTTCCTTTTTAGCTTAATTATTGATCTTATTGCTTCATTTAAATTGTTTTCTTTATGTTAAGTTTTCAGGGCATTTTGTTAACGCACGTCTTTGTTTTTCGCTGTTCTACATGTTTTTAATGCAACTCTTCATTTTAACTATTTTTTTTTTTTTTTTTACAAAACAGTTCTCACACGTTTGGTCACCATCATAACTGTTGCATGAAACCGGAGTGTAATAATCCAGCACCTCTGCACTTAAACATTTGTATGTCAGCTGACAAGTGTTCAGCTGATATCCCATCATGCCTTTCTTCTAAAGGCGTACAGCCTCTATATATGAACCCCCAATATCTCTCAAAAGCATAGAAAATTGTAATATGTACAGTACATTTAAGCCATTTCTGGCAATGTAGTCTGAAAACAAAACATTGTAGGTGGCAAAAGAATCTGAGGAGCTCAAATATGAAACGCTATCAAAATCAAGGTTTGCCTGAGCATACTGATTATTAGTCCCATTCAGGGAGATCAATTATGTCAGCTGGGGAAAACAATTTCCGCTAATTACTGACTGTCTTATCTTGTCCTCCAAATGTGAATCAAGGAAGGACAATACTAGAAGTATTAACTGTTCAAACTGAAGGTCACTGGCTTAAACCTAGGTTATTTTCAAATGAGTTTACATCGAATCAATTATTTCCATTAAGGTAGCGCAAAGATTGTTTAACATTGAGTAACTCTTGGGGGAAAATGCTAGACAATAGTAATATATACAAACTTAACATATGATAAACATATGATGTGGCTCCTGCATACTTTGGATAGCCTCTCATTTAAATGTACCAATCTTAAAACGCAGTATTTGGAGGCAAATCGGGAAAAAAAATGCTGAACAAACTATAAAAAGAATTCAGTACAGAGGCTCCATAGTTGCAGAATATTGATAAAATTGGGTTAAGTTGAAGAATAAGTCATGGAGGTGGATTTCCTTCCTGTGTTGTATATTGTGAATATTGGTTGTGTTGGATCATTATGCCTTCATCATAGCACTTCATTAGAACTGGAGAGTCTAGGCATTCACAGTGCTACATCTGCAATATTGGCACAGCACATGATACATGTTAGTGGCCCCTCTTACATGAACAATCTGTCAAAGTTATACAAATAACATTTATTTTTAAATGGTTATTTATTTTTTTAAGTTGTGAATTCACGCTTTAGGTCCCAGTACCAAATTATTTCATGTAACCAATTTATACAAGTGGACACATCCCAAGGCGTGTAACATGACAAAGATATAAATTTAACAATACATTAAAAACATGTTTTAAGAATGTTGCAAAACGTATAATAAGAAAGACATCACTATACTATATTTCATGTAAGATTTACCTTTCCATCTATTTTATAGCAGCTTTCAGAACTGCACATTTTGATGCATTTTCCATCAATTCCCTGGAAGACATATAAAATGTCTCTTACGAGGGCAGACTCACTTATTTCAACAGAGCCTGGAGAAAAAAAACACAAGAAAAAAAACATAATGTTTCACTGGAACATTAAAATGTACAGTTTTGAAAAGCTCAGTAGTTAATCATTTAAAATGGGCCGTGATCTTTTAAAGGCTGAAAGCTTAAGTACCAGTAAATGTTTCAATTTGGGGAAAAAATATTGTAAATTGAAGGGCAATACGTGGAACTGGTAGTGCTTTCTGTGCCACCTCACAGACCATATGTTATGTATTTACTATTTCTCTGGACTTGCAAGGAGCTTATTGGAGCATGCACTATGCAATCATACTCTGCCATGCATGCAGTGAACAATGAGTGCTTGGTAATCACAGAATTATAAGATGGATCTATCAGCAGCCTGCAGCCCAGAGCTGGCATGTACAAGCATAGATATGTTTAATCATTCTACAACAGACCACACAGATTGATGTGAACAAGAATAATAGAAAGGGAATGATTCAAACCCCTTATTTGACTGGCACAATGAAAGAAAGGTTTTCGATTGGCAGTGAACTCGTTTTTCAGCAGTAAACAGTCTACACACCGCTTCCTGTGTCCCCTTCCCTTCTAGATCTTGGCACACTGCGTGGCACAGAGTTTGCAAGGCCTCTTGAGGTAGAAGTTGGCACTGAAGGTGCTGCGGCAGAGAGATTCCACGCAAGCCGTGAGCTCAGCTGCTGGCGAAGAGAGTCTCCCATGCCTTGAGTTTGTCTGAAACACAAAACTGCATTAACACTCATGCAAAGTAAACATTTATGAAGGCACTGCAAACAGTCACACCTCACATTTTAGGTGTTAAGGATCAGCACCACACAACCACATCTTTGTTACATTCCTAAATACTGAACATACTAGCAACATTAGTCATCTGGTAATTGCTTCCTCATGAAACATCGCTACACCACTCCACCAGTGCCAGTACACAAAATAACTTTATTTGGCTTAAAGTGAGAGTGTATAGGCATGGAAGTTTAACAAAACAGAGCTTACCTTAGTTTTGTTTAATATTCCCATTACTTTGAAGAATTTATTTAGCTCCGGTAGGCCTCACCATCAAATTAATTATTTGAACATCCCAAATCAATTTTTTTTATACAGTATATTATATATATATATATATATATATATATATATATATATATAAATAAATAAATTAGGGCTGGGACAATAATGTATTTTCTACCATCGATGCACTGTTTTCTTAAAGACACGATGCATCGATGCTAGGGATGCGCTTTTGGTACATTTTTATGAATGTTTAAACGCTTTGCAATGTCAGTGTTTAAACGTTTAAACCATATCTACATACATACACACACACACACACACACACACACACACACACTCTTTATATTACATTCTGATACTGACAGCCCTGGTTAGTATTTTCTAAGCAAATAAACCCTAAATAAGCAAATAACATTTTAACTTAACTACAAAGTTAAAAAAAAAAATCCTTACACATCAAAGTATATATTAAAATGTTTATATTTATGGTTGTAATTAAAGTTGCTAGTGAAGACATAACTATATATACACATATTGAACACATTTTCAGATGGTATAATGTTTTTAGAATAGTGTAGGCCTATTTCTCAAAGGTTCATTTAACAACAAAAAACAGGAACCTATTACTTTTTTTGTAGTTTTTTTTTTATTTTTTTTTATTATTATTATTATTTATTATTATAACTTTGCCCAAAATTATATGGTTTAAAAAAAAATATATTAAAAAGTTTGCCTCAGAGATTTAAAAGTTTGCGGTCTTTGATAGTAGCGGTGTGATTTTTATTTTTCCTATTTTTTTTTTATTAATAATTTAGTCGTTGCCAATTAGTTTTTATTATTTTCTCCCCAATTTGAAAGGCCCAATTATTTTCAAGTTCAGCTCTCCGCTACCACCCCTGCGCTGACTCGGGAGGGGCGAAGATGAACACACGCTGTCCTCCGAAGCGTGTGCCGTCAGCCACCCGCTTCTTTACACTCTGCAGACTCACCGTGCAGCCACCTCAGAGCTACAGCGTCGGAGGACAACGCAGCTCTGGGCAGCATACAGGCAAGCCCGCAGGCGCCCGTCCAGACTACAGGGGTCGCTGGTGCGCAGTGAGCCGAGGACACCCTGGCTGACCTAGCCCTCCCTCCCCCCCCAGACGATGCTCGGCCAATTGAGCGCCGCCCCCTGGGATCTCCCGTCCACGAACCAGCGACATCCAGGCTATAGAGCGCATCCTGCACTCTAGCGAGTGCTTTTACTGGATGCACCACTCGGGAGCCCCTCGTAGCGGTGTGATTTTTGAGATCTGTTGTTGCTCGAGAAGAGTACTTGAGCATTACAATTTCCGAGTACTCGAATCAAACGCCACTCTCCTCTACATACTGTACTAGTGTACATAAACCTCCCAAACATTGCCACAAGTCCTATTTTAAATGCCAAATTAACACACAATCATGTAATATATAAGTAATTAATATAATCAGCGTTCCCTCTAAGCTTTTTAATTACTGAGAAACTTGCCGTTTTGACTGAGAAAGGGTAAATTATCAGTGAGAAACCTTCGGCCACGCATTAACCCTTTTAAATATATTTTTGTTGCTTTAGACAATTTTGAAACAATATTCCAACACAAGTATCAACAACTTTACAATTTACTTTAAATTTAAACATGACATTTATTGTGGCTCTGCCTCTGATTTTGAATCATCCTCTGATCCTATGCAGCCCTGTCAGTTGTTATCATAGATATAGACTGTATGCTTAACTGGTGGCCTGCATAAAATTGCTTTATACTACTGTATAAAACACTGGCATCTGCACTGCCTTCAATTGTAACCATCTTTAGGACAACTAATTGTTCTAATTCCATTTTTCAAAAATGGCCAATTCCATTTGTAACCAAATTTGTATCCTTTTTATCAACAAATTAATAATTAAATATGGCCTCTGAACTTAAATATAATGTTGCTAGTTAAAATAAGTACATTAATAAATATTACCACAATTATTATTATTATTATTTTTCAATCAGACTCTTGTTGCTGTAATAGTAAGTAAAGCACCTGAAGACACTTCAAACCTGTCATTATGCTTATAGACATCACTTGGCTCATTGCTGGCATTAAAATAAGCAGAACACCTAAGAACTGTATTACAACAGTTCAGAAAACCAAATGTCCAGCACAGTTGTGAGAATCATATTTACAGTGTTTCACTAACAGTGTCGTTCAGTCTACAAATAAATGTGTTTTGAAAATTGCTAATTATAGCTTTATTAAAAGGCAGGTAGCGTGGAAAGAAATAAAGTAAACAATAATGAAATGCAATTAATTTAACATACTTACTTTGTGAAAGCTCTGCCTTGATCGAAGTACCTTAGGTCTTACTTTTTCAGCACAGAATGCAGTGCTTTGCCATTGTTGCCATCTTATTTGCTTCCTTATTCTCTACGTGTTTACGACTGGCATTATGATATTTAATGGTATTGACTCGTACATGATCACGCAAATTACAGCAAAACTTTAAGAATACTATTCCACCATCCTCATAGATAAATCAGATTTTTATTAGGCTTTACTTGCAGTCAGAAAAAAATACATTAGAGTAAGCAGCACTGCACAGCCGTTCTTTATGGGGATTTATGTTTACAATTTCATATACGAGTCTAAAGAAAAAGTAATGGGAATATTACACAAAACAAAGGTAAGCTCTGTTTTGGTAAACTTCCAAGCCTGTAAATACTCACTTTAAAGTTCCAAAATAAGATACTGGTATCTTACAGCAATATGAAACACAATGTGGCAATAAGGAACACTTTATCCTAATTTGTCATTAGATTTATACTTGAACATCTACATACCCCTCTGTTTAACTGGAATTTGGCAAAAGACAATTCATGCATAACCAAAACCAAAAACAACTTGGTGCATGAAGGGGGTATTTATCAAGGCCAACAGTTTAATGCTAGCCAGTTCGCAAACATTAAAGCCTAATTAATGTTTTTGTTAAACTTTATGCAACAGCCTAATTGCAACAAAGAAAATGTCAGCTTCAAAACAACTGCAAGTGATACCAGAGTGCTTCTTTAAAACTTAATGATGTGTAAAATCCTCACATTCCACAATTTACTGCCCACATGCTGGTGCTAGAGTGTAGCATCGACACAAACAGTAATGTACATTTTGCTCGTAAAAACAGTACTTAAATGCTTTGTCCATTGACACATCCATATTTAATGATACTGTGTAAAATCAACAACACTGCAGATTCCAGCAACATTAAGTTGAAGTCTCTGGTTGTTGCCATTATCGTAAAGACAGTACACATAACCTATTTACCTGGACTACACTCAGTTGTTTTGCCCAGAGGTCAAGGTACCTTTAGACCATTGCCCAGAACAAACAATCTATTTATCCCATTTCTCAGAGTTCAAGGTATATTTATCTTATCAATGTAGTACCTCTACACATAGCAAACTGTGGCAGAGGAAAATATAAAAATGAGGCTTGTATTTTAATGTAAGCTCATTTTATTGAAGTCCAGCATCTTATTTTTATATAACTATCTTAATTAAAAGGAAGAGAATCCCACTGAAAACATAACTTTCATTGTTTATGTTGGGTTTTTAATACTTGCACAACTCTTAAATCTTTATTCACTGTACACCACTGTAATTTAAACTGAAATAAAAAAAACAAAAGTAAATATAATAAATACCAAAACTACTGAAAATACTAGGTCAAGTGTACTTTTTTTTACAATGTTTAGTCTTAGTTCATTAGTGTGAAGGCACAAGCCATAACATCTTTTTTACCTTGCCATTTAAGATTGAGTGTTTGACGTAATGGATGAATTACTGTCTAATTGTGAATGGAAATTTACAGCACAGAAATGCTGCCTGCGTTTGTCAAATATGCAAACTGTCCAACCTCATTCAATCGCATGTTCCCTTCTAAATCCTTTAGGACTTGATATATATTTTCTTGGATGACAGCAAAAACACCATGAACTCACCCTGGAAGCAGAGACTGCGGGGTATGCGTTGGCCCATTCGTTGCATATATACTGAGACTGCTGACCCCACTGCTGCCCATACTACCAGAGCTCTGTGCAGACTGGGTCCTATCGGGATAGCTTAGCGGGAGGCTCTGTGGCCTGGCACAGTAGTATTGTGGGGTAGACTGAGCATCTCTTGGCAAAGCCTGAGCAAACAGTGCTGCATAATTGGCAACCTAGAAAAAGAAAAGAAGAAAATCTAGTTGAATCTTCTAGACAAATTAAAAAAAAAAAATTAACAGACTACTCCTGTGAGTCGTACAGTATTTACTAAGCTTTACTCCAGTGACAAGTTTGCACTTACTAATGTTTTAAAATGTAACTGTGTCAAGGCCAAAAATTAGAAGTCTTCCATGGGGAATTAATTTACTGTGAAACTACTACTATTTCTAAATTGGTTTCTGTTCTAACAATAACATACCACATAGGTCAATTAGAAAATACATATCCTAATTAAACACCAGTATCTCGCCCTTCGCATTATAACAAACAGTTTCAGTGTGGTTAATCATCTGTAATAAAACAAAGCAGGAAACAATTACACTATTTCCACTAAACTGCATCTTATATATAATCTGCACAGCCTGCAAAATCAGCAAACAGGGCTAGAAGAAAAGGCTGCTGAAAACCAGAAAGACCTCCTCATTACAGGAACGTCTTTAAATATTACATACATCAATAATTTAAGAGAGATGTGTAGATCTACACTACAAAAGGACTACTAGATTTAAAACTAACATGCAAAATATAATCTAATACCAATTACTGGGCAGAAGAAAACGTGGTGGTCTTCAGCTGATCCTATTAACTTGTATTACCAAAAGTAATCCTTGTTGTATATTTTGTACTGTATGTGAACCGGCACAGTTTATCAAACTCCACAGACTTAAGGAATAAATTAAATCCTGCTATTACCCTGACCGGTGGTTTGCGTGGATCTTCACAAAGGCTGAGCAAGAGGTAGAGTATGGACCATCTGTTCTTTAACACCCCCTGTGGGGAAAGCAAAGTTAAATACTACTTTTTACAATGTAATACAAATATGTTTAATGACCAGCCAAACAGCATTATGAGGTCACAAAATGTATTTCTGACCAGAGCCAACTTAATTTTGTTTTTGTCTTGACTTTAGCTCAGATGTATTTAATTGGATAATAAGGACCTTGGTGTCCTGAATTATATGCATTTCTATGGTCATATAAAGTCATGAGGCATGCGTCCTCCCATCCTCTTACTGCTACAGTATGGAGGGTGATTTACAGTAGAAGTCACAGTTAATAATATACTGTACAATGACTTCTGAGACACCCTGTATAAAATGTTATTCAGCTATAGTACATGGATTACACTTTACATATACATCTACTAAATGTTTTACTGTATCCAACCAGATGATTACAATACTGGTACACACAAGAGCATTGTATTATACACAATCAACCCACAATGTAAAACTGAAACTCTTGCAGGTTAAATTAGCTGTGTACTGCAGCATTAGAAAAAGATTCATTTTAAAAACAAACCTGTGACTGAAGTTTTCTGTGAAGCTCCGATAAAAGTGCAGCATCTGCTTCTCTTCTCTGCTTTACAACTGAAAGAATGGGCCTTTTTAACTTGTAACGTCAGACAAAAACACACAAAAACGTACAATTGATGTGTTTTTGTCCTGAAGATGCTTAATGATGATGACATAACACATTGCTTTAGTCACTTTAGACTTCATACGATACATTACTAAATACTAAAAAAATGCACAAAAACCAGTTAAACACGTCAGCTAATTTGCTGAAATTAAACATTAAAAACATCAAAAATGTTAACTCACGTTCTTTTTTTATCTTTTCGGCAACAAGAAACTCATCCCGTTCAATTGTAGGAGCGTAATTACTTCCAACAACTCGGACAGCATACTGGAACTGGTGTGCAACGTCAACTGAAAAACAAATTCAAACCAAACAAAAAAAAAGTATGAATACTAAATATTCACTCATGATATAACTCAATACATAGAATTTCACAACAATTACATACTTTAGAAGATTATTACTGTAACTGGTATACAGTAAGTACTTATCTTGGACTACCTTATGTTACCTTAGTCAAGATTAAGATATTATAATGGTTGTTAAATCAGGCTCCAGAATTAGGCCACTGAACTAGTACCAGGAGTCAGGAGTGACACTTGAGTGGTCAGGTCATATACCACAGTGAAACACCCCCTTAAAACAGCTTTCCAATAGTACTGAATAGTCTTAGAATATATTGCATATCGCAGTAACAAACACTGACATACCTAAGAAATTAAAGTGTTTAGATTTTACTAATTCTCTGTATTATTTTATTCTCTGAATTATACAAATTCTAAATTAAAAGTGATTAAACTAACAAAATCAAACAGTGTGTTGTGGGAATGTCATTGTAAGGGATGTTTCATTATTGCTATTTGCATTATGATCTATGGATGTAGGGTGTGCTATCAAAACAAACTTCCTGCAGACGTTTCAGGTCAATATCAATGGCTCACTGCCTGCATTCAATGTTGGGGTTACTGTGCAACATTATCTGACCCTTTCAGGTGTTACAAATGTTTTCTTCTGTCAGTCACATGCCACTTCCACAAGTAAAACAATTTGTCTTCTGGCAATTGTGCCATTCCGTAAACCTTTGCATCTAACCACTTCACAGCTAACATAATTAACATAATTAATAACACCGTGACGATTACAGACTACAAAAGGGCATACTGTACCAATTCAAAAGCATTTCAACGATTAGTATTCCTTGCAAACGTATTTATGCATTTTAAAACGTACTCATACAAGTTAGTATAAATATATTTACAACTGCAAAATAAAATGGATTATATAGATTGACAACTACACAGCTGTAAATTGGTTTTGAGAAAGGTGGTTTACAGCTAGGGCCCGTTCTATCCTAGAACTACTTGCCACAGATCAGTACTACAGAACAAACTTGTGCAAGGATTCCTATAGATTTGTCACTCAGGATCAGCAAATTACAATAACATTTTAATTTGATTAGTTACAGTAGCGACTTCTATCCTGCTGCCTTGACAGCTAATACATTGTACTTAGCTCACCTCAGCAGTCAGAAAAACCACACAAGCTTATAATGATAATATCGTTAAAATGTACAGCATTATTGCCATATTGGCAAAACTGTGACAACGTCAGTCAAATCTATCTTCTATACCATTGTTTGCATAAAGACAGGTAACTACACTGTGGTCTCTTTCTGTGTGCGGTACATTCATTCCACTTGTCAGTCTGACCCTGGGAGCACTTTTGTTTTGCAAGCAGTACGAGTTCTGATATGAAAAAAAGAAGAGACTAGTGACAGTTTGGCCTCTGCAAGGCCTATCATCATTATACATTGTGCAGAAGAGTAAACACAGCCATTCACTGTGCCCGTTTACTGTGTGATGTTGCTAAACATAGGGTGTCATCAGATCACATCTGCGTTCTGTTTGTTTTTGTTTGTTTTTACCTTCGCTCTTGCCCATGATCCGACAGCACAGGCTCTGAAGCAAGACATTCGGTGATTTCTGATCCAGGCCTGCCATGGCGCTGCTAAGTGCAATACGGTTCCGGTTCGGTGTCCAAATCTACCTGCAGCCGTTATTCTTGCCTTGACTGTCTACTCTTAGCAACGGCGCCATTTTAACTGAACCCGCCGAAAGCTGCCCCACAATCCTCCGAAAAGACACGGACGAACATAATGAAACTCCTGCCTTCCAGCGAACAAAGAGCGCACTAAAGGTTCCGAGGGGAGAACAGTTCCTACTTGAATACACGCACTGAAGTTGATATACGGGTGCTGTTTTCAGAAAGCTGTATATAAATGGTTATGTTCTATTTTTATAGATGGTTTTACTTGGAATAAAAAAAATGTAAATCTAGCTGTATATAAATGGTTATGTTCTATTTTTATAGATGGTTTTACTTGGAATAAAAAAATGTCAATCTGCCAAGGTGACATGTGTCCACGATTCACCAAAGTATTGCAAAGTTTAACATTTGTTTTCCATATAACTTGTCCAACTGATAGTTCTTTAGTCATGAACAGCTCGCTGAGCCCGTTAATATTGCTCTTTTGGTATGTCTAAAAAAGAGATGCATTAAATGTTTAAATGATCAAATTCAGCCAAAAGGAATAAAGAATACATGCGTGTGTGGAACGGGGAGAGTGAGATCCCATCCAGAGTTCTGTGTGTGTTTTTGTATTTTTTTTAAACGTGTTATATAAACGTATTTGATGTGGATAAAAAGTGTAGCAAAAATACAAAACTGTGCTGTGTAAACAGCAGCAGCAAATCCAGACAGGAGCCTGATTATAATAATCTTATAAGAAAATATTGCTATGGCAGTTAACAGGAGTAAAGTGAGCCTATAAAAACTTACTGTCAATAATACACGTAGCAATAAGAGCATGTGAACAATGTCCTCTATAACTCACAGCATTGAATTGTAGTGATTCAAAATGGGTTATTTTTGTTAATGTTCTGATGCCGCCTTTGAATGTAAACATCAATCTCTCTTTCCTACTTTCGCCCGAAGAAGAGACCTTTGAGGTCTTGAAAGCTTGCGATTAATTTTTGTTTAGTTAGTCCAATAAAACGCATCTCCTTCTCTTTGTCTATATCAAATTTAAAAAGCATGCACCGTGTGCTCCACACAAACAGCAACGCCAAACATATATATTTTTTTCAGGACCTGCTTGTACAAAGCAAATGTTACTATGACAGTAGTTCAGTAGTTCTACCCTTCATAAAGTGGAATTGTAGGTTAGAATACATTACATTCTAGATACAACGCTAGACTAGCAATGATGACACAACGTAAGTGCCAAACTATGCCGTTAAAAAGTGCAGAACCAAACCCTTATTAGCCCCAGTAACCCTGCAGTTTATTTCTAATGCATTTACTTTCTTCAAAAGTCGCAGAAGGTACTAGTGAATAAGCTGTGTGCAGTACTGAGAGCAAATATTCGAACATTGAAAAGGTGTTTATATTTTGGGAACAAAATTATACAACTGTGTAAATTAATAACATTGAAACAAGTTGGAAACAGCCATAAAGCGATGTGAGTATATGAGGTTTACCAAGCCTTATGACAATATAAGAAAGACATAACTTGCAGTTTACCAGGGCAACATTACACGCCATTTACCATTGCCATGCTTTTCCAATTGTGCTATACATTTACTGTCCTTTTAATATACCGTCGTTTCTCTGTACGACAATTACTTGTAGCATGCTTTGGTGTGTTTTAATACACTTTTAAATTGACGAATCAATGGTGGTTTATATTTATAAATGCGTGGTGTGTAACTATAATATATCCAACACCAATGCACATTCAAATTATTATTTTTAATTAATAACGTATGATATTTATCTTAATTGTATTGAATCATAATCTCCTACATTAACTGTGTGCATTAAGAAAACGTTTCATAGTCTCCACTTCCTGAGACCTGCAGCTCTGTTAAGTGAAATATATGGACATGATCTCACAAATTAACCCTAATCTAAATGGCTTTCATGTTACACATTAACTTTTTTGCACCAGGGATTGATTTATTTATTTATTTATTTATTTATTTATTTATTTATTTATTTATTTATTTATTGCATGCATCACTGTTCTACAACTATTTATGATTAAATACAAGCAAACATTTTGGGGGGGAAAATTCAGAAACCTACTACAGTAATGACAAGTCGTCGCCTAATATGAAAATCTCGACCAGTAACAGTTATAGTATACATATGCATGCATTAGACTCGGTCATTAAACAATCGGGCGTTTCGAGTTACAGGTTTATAGCACACAGTACGTCATCCATTCAATCTACCTCTTGTTTTCCCGACTATGGTAACAAAACAGCACCATTAAATCTAATTCCTGCCAGATGTGATCGATACACAGTATTCACTCCACAGACAATTACGTTCTACAACAATGTATTTTCAGTCGATGCTGTTACAAATATTCAATACTCTGTAGGCAGTGGGTGTGACAATGAAGTGCGCAAGCGCTGAAGTATAGTCTGACGTGCGCTAGAAGAAAAGCTCCCGAGCGGAGCGACTAGACAGGATAACACAGGCACGGGAAAGGTGAGAATGAGGGCGCTACTCGAAAATTAAAAAGAAGAGAAGCGAAAAACACAAGGAAAGAAAAGCAACAGAGACAGAGAGAAAAAAAAAGACAACACAAGAAAACAGTGCGGGTTTCACGCACGACGAAATACAAACGAGAGAAATCAGAAAACTACGAGCACACTTATATTACCTATCCAGCACCCACAGTTAAAATAAGATTTAAGAAGAGAAAGGAAATTGTAAAGTCTCTTTGATACCAATGTACTGCCAGCCACAATAGCCTCATGGATCTTAGAACAGAAAGAAGAGATAGGTAGCGTTTCAGCGTTTGAAGAACATTCGGAAAATATATGTATATATATATTTTATGTACATATATATATATAAATTAGTGGGAGCTGTCAAATAAGAATGGATTGCAGCCTGTTGCGGAGTCTTATTAATAGATACGTAAGTATAACGCACATGCATCTGTTGCTACTGTGTTACAGTACATGTCAAAGTTGATGGTCTACTATGTTATGTCACCCACATGTTGATATTTCTAACCTGGGTATTGTATTTTACATGTCAGTTTAATGATAACGGTCCAGTTTCGAAGTGCAGGCTACCAAATGGCAGGTATTTTCTTTAAAAAAAAAAAAAAAAAGTTTTCTTTTTTCTGTTTCTGTTTCTTTCTTTTTTTTATTTAAACTGGTTGGTGTGTAAAATGGTAATTGTGTTTATAAACATCAAATGATGGCCATACTTAACTGCAAGTAAAAACGCAGAGTATTTGAAGTAGGTGTCAACAACACAGCATCGTGCAGACTAGTCTCCCAAGGCGGATTACACGGATTGAACCTGCAATTCCAGGAAGGTTTATTTAAAGCTATGTGTTTACCTGGATTCCAGATTTATCGCGTGGTGTGTGCAGCATATGATGTACAACACAGTTTAACTATTAGTTGTTGAACTAAGTTTTTTTTGGTTTTATTCAACGAAGAACACAATTAAGCCAGTATCTACTGGAAAGATACTGCAGAAAGCCATCGATGTGTTTTTTTTTTTTTAGAAATATTAGCTGTACTTTATCATTTGGTAGTGAAAATATAAGGCAGCGTTGTTTTGTAAAAGTTGTAAAACAAGTGTGTGCCTGTATCAACTAACTCTATAGGGACGTGAAACCCTCCAAAAGATGAACAATTCAGCGGTGGAATCCTGTACATACATTCAGAAAAAAATAATCAGAATGCATCTAGTAGTCTGCCGGTGTGTTTGTTTAGCGCACATTGAGAATATGGCCAGATAGGAAGGGTTCTGACCCGTTCCAGAATGGTTGAGGGGAACCCAGTCCATTCTAGAATTGGTCTGGAAGCTTGAACCATTCCACCATTTGGATTTCTCCTGTGACGAGATTTTATGTCAAATCAAATTGTATTTATATAGCGCCTTTCATACAAAAAAGTATCTCAAAGCACTATACAATACAAAGCAAAGAAAATCGCAATAAAATACATTAGGATCCCAAGGCGTGCCACATACACAAAACTGCCAAAAAGGAGACCAGTACATTAAAAAACAGTCTTAATATGTTGAAAGCAACAATTCAAAAAGAGATACAAAATGTGGTTTTAATTGTAAAAACAACTGGTGTGTATCAATAAAACAATAAAAAGAGTTTAACACAAAAATGTAATAATACTAGAATTAAAAAGCAGTTTAGATTGTAAAATAGGAACACTGAAACAGAAAAGTTATTTTATAAAAATACACTTTCTATCTTGACTGAAAAATAGAGACGGAGAACAATATCATTTTAAAGGGGGTAATAACCACAGCTGTAAAAACTCGGATTTCTCATTTGAAAATCACTTTTTCTCCCTTATCATTTTGCTTAAGGACCATGTTTGACTATTACCAACTTTTTCACAGTCGAATCATGATCTGTACATTTAAACAGTAGTAACCATAGGATATAGGGTTTATTCAGGGTGATCCCTGGGGTACATCTGACAGTACTTAAAATAGATTTGAAAACTGGATTTTACCCTGCAGGATCAGAGTTGCCCTGAATAACTCTATAGAATGTTGCTAATTTCAAAAAGGGGACCTACAGAGGCCTACAATCATATACTGCACATTGAAAAAAAAGAAAGAATTTCTATGCATTATATTAAAAAATAAATTAGAATTATATCAATGGCAATTGTTATTTATTTATTTATTAAATTTAGTGTGTCCAATTATTATTCCCCCCCCCCCCCGATTTTCTCCCCAAATTTGGAATGCCCAATCGCTTTTCCCCTCACCGCAGGGTTGTTTTTCTGTTGCACCTGACAATCTGAAAGTTGTTGAAAGTGTGATTTCACTGTCTAGAAATCATAAAAACTACCCAACATGATTTACTGAGGATCCAACTGGTTTTACAGAATTTTTTTAAGTGTTCCACTTGCTATCAACTAACTTGTAAAAAATAACTTGAAGGCGTTTTTGCTGTTTGCAAGGAATACCGAAAAGTTTTCCCTCTCAACACATGTGTAGACTTAATTGTGAGAAGAGACTTTCTACTTTGTCAAGCCTGAAGATTGCTTGTATTTAATTGCGGTTAGATTAACTCATTTTATTCTCTAACTACCATTAGTTCAAATCAAATGGATAATTGATTTTATAATTTAATGACAATTTTTCTAACCTAGTGGTTTTATGTTTTATCAGGCACTCAAGGGTTGAGGATCCATGAACAGACATTAGTTTAATATGGAGTGTGATAGTAGATTATAGTCTGATTATAGAGAAGTGTGTGGAGTGGATTGTGTAGCTGCTTTGCTAAAAAAATAAATAAATAAACGATTGCTTACTGTCCTGTCAGTGCCATTGTCTGCTTATCATAAAAATGAAATGTACCAACCAGAATGGTCAGATGATCAGCTAATTGCATGACTTTGGTGTTGTGAACTTCAACCCACAGCTTGTACAGTTGCTTAAATTGATATCTCTATTGAAATGTTTTCACATTAGTATAATACATAGGTGTATGGAACTGAAATATACACAATAACATAGTCGGTAAGAAAAAAAATATAGCTATATAAATATAATTAATGAAGTAATTAATAAACTAATACATGCTATAATTAGCTAAATTGGGTTATCAACACTGTGTTTTATCGCCCAGGTTGCAAGGTTTAGTGAGCTCCTAATAAATTCAGCTCTACTTATGGTCATCATTTATGTTCAATAATTATTTGTGTTGTTTTGTCTTATAAAACAACATGGTTTTGAGAATCCCACAAACCAGTCTTCTGAAATCTCAAATTGATGAATCGTTCATCAAATGTTTGTTGTAGCTCTACAGCAGTACACTTTGGAGGTATTGGCTCAACTCAGCACTATTGTTTAAGGCCCTTTGGGATTCTATGCTATTATATAGGTGAATCCCAGTGTAAAGTGCAGGGAGAGTTGAGAGTGGCCCTTTTAAGTCCAATGAACTGTGAGTGACTGCTTGGAAAATGTTGATCGTCCATAGAGATGGTAATAAAAATAACTGCTCTGGAAATGTGCAATTATAAGCACTGATCTAATCTGTTTCAATACATGGCAGGCAGGCTGACTAGCAGGGCACTGAAAGTGATTTGCCACAATGGTCTACAGAAGGGACTTGCACGTGTACTGTTAATCAGCCCTTTCTGACACTTGGGGAGATGACTAGTAATGCTTATCACACAAAGATAATGTGAAAGGGACATCTAGTATTTGTTAAGCTGATCATTGTATGGTGCAGTAGCTGAGGGCATTTTAAGAGGGCAAGATAATGTTAATCAAGGCACTAAGGAACAAAGCCCCAGCCATTTCCTGATGCACATTACCGGTACACACATTACTCAAGTAAAAAAAAGTTACAAATATTTGTAGATTTTGAAAGCAGTAGCGTAATTTTTAAAAGTGTGAGTTTACTACTGAATCGTATAAAATATCCATGTTTTTTTTTTTGCAGCGTGCCGGGTATTGCAGTATGTTACAGTGTGCATTGAGATAATGTGCAGCAATGTATAAACAATCACTTTACCATTTTTTCTTTACATTTACAAACTGTTCCATCAGAGATACCATTCCCTTTACATTAAACCCACGTGAATGTTTGTCGCTGCACTAAAAGAAGATTAGTTCTCAATTAGTTTAGCAAAATAATATATATATTTTTTTTTTTTTTTGCCAAGGAGGCACCTCTTTCACCTTCGGTGCAGCTTTATTTTCTGAGAACGAAGTTGCCTGTTCAGTTTCTGTCATCGGCAATCTGTAATACATGTCAACCTCAGTGAAAGTCTAATGACAACATTATTGTTATAAAAGGAGCATAACATGAGCTCATACTTTTAATATTTCATGTGTTCAACGGTTGTCTAACTTTCTGTTGCTGTAACAGTGGAAATGGCTTTATTATTACCCTATTAGCCTGGAATGCGCACACACACACACACACACACACACACACTGCTTTTGAGCTTTTGAATGTAAGCCTTAATATTTTGTAATCTTCCTACTGATAACTTTGCCTTTTGTGGCTACAAAGCTTATAGCCCTTTTAAAAGCTTATTTTCCAATAAGATAAATGGAAAGTGTACAGTATAATATCAGTTCCTTGATTGAAATTAAAATTGTATCAGGCACGCAGTGAGCCCACTTAAAGCTGCAGTTTCTCACAGTCATGCTTAGTTGTGTGTTAAGATGCAATTCCTTGGTGTCTGTTTACTAGATTTTTTCCTAAGCTTAACCTTTTGTGCACTTTATCAAAAAGCAGTGTACAACAGTCACATGAGAAAACATGTAGCCGGTATTCTTTGCTAAATCAGAGGCTGTTGCAATCTCAAGCAAATGGGCTTAAGTGTTTTGAGAGATTCATCACATTACCAAGCACACACAAGTTGTACTTGATGCAAATGGAGCCTATTCTGTGCAGTATATTCAATATTTATCCATTTACATAATGTACTCTGTGTCTATTTTCCTCCAGTGCTGTAGGTTTGCGCTGTTTTATCAAAAAGGTGGAAGCATGTGTCGTTCCAGTTTTCAGTTTTAGTAGTTCCATGTAAACTGCACTGGAGGAAAAATGTTGGTAACTCCAGCCCATCAGTTGAGCTGCTAGGAGTCAGACAAGTCTATAAGTAACCTCTATTTGAGTGCATTTTCAAACAAATTATGTACTTGGGCCTTCATTTGCTTTAAAATAGTTTTTATTTTAGATGTATTTAAGAAGGTCTTGAAGCTGCAGTGTCCCAAATTGATGATGTTCATCTAAAATATACATTTCTGTTTACTATATCATTCATAGTCTGACTTATGTGCATGAAACCTGCTATACCCCCTTTTTCAAGTGGTGGTTTGCTGTTATACTGATATTAGAAATAGAGATGCTATTTTCAACGCCCCCTTATAATGTAGCAGCATTCTGGTGTAAAAACTATTTTTAAAACTGTACGGTTTTAATAACAGCATCTGGTTTCTGATAAAAAAAAAATCATGCCAACTCAATGCTCTTCACATGACATAGTAGGATGAGAAGTGTGTTTGTGCTTCATGTGATGTCTGCTAAGAAATAAATAACAATACAAATAATAATGTGCATGTGCTTAAAACGGTAGACTTCCTCCTGAGACCATTGTCTGAATGTAAAACATTTAAACTTTCAACGCATAAGAATAGAAATTGTGACCTGTAATAAGTGGCATTGGACGATTTTAAAATGCTATACATTAAATCCATAATTTTTCTATTTCCAAAAATATACTGAAAAAAACATTGTGAATATGGCCCCGAAACCATCCTACTGTAAAAATAATTCTGGACGCACACATAGCACAGAAAATTTGAAAATGCAAGAAGGCTGGACTAGACACTTCAGCAAATGTCACTTTGTTAAACAAGGGGTGGGGATAATAAAAATTCTACCTCCAGAACTTATTGTACCCAACTGTTTTAAATATAGATCTATTCTTTTTTTTTCTAGGCAGTGATGTAACAATGATGTTTTATCACATTACGCTTTGCAACATTTGAAAACTGTAGTTACCTCCCCTTCCTGAGGTCTCCAAGGTCTGAGTCACATTTACGTTCTGGAGAGAAGAGATGTCATCACATCGGCTAATTCTGAATAATTACATGGGAAATAGGCTGTATTCAATTCATAAAATAACTATAGTGTACACTTACTGGAGTAAGACTATTACAGTAACCGCTCCTGTAAATGTAAAAGTATTTGGTAGTGCTGATCTGCAAAATACATTCTAAAGTAATGATTCTGCTTGCTTGCTGTATCAACTAATCCTCTAGTCTGACTGGGAAGTAAGAATCTTGTTAACCTGCTTCCTATAGAGGATTACAGACAATTAGTCTTTCTTGCCAGAATGGTTCCTATAAATTATCCTGCTCCTTAACACTTTGTCATCTGCTGAGGCCAATTAATTAATATCCCCCATTCACAAAGGCAGTAGTTTTCATAAAATGCTTAATCTCAGAGGTACAATGTGACACTGATGAATTGAGGCAAAATGTATGGGTCCTAATTCCTTAACTTGTATTCACATTTAGTAAAACGTAAATGCTTTTTATCTGTAACCAGTGTTTTTCCAGTTGTCCCTTTTCCTGGCAGAGAATATATGTTGATCAAATCAAACCATCATATGCAAAGAACATAGCCTAAATGAAGAACAAAACCTTGCTCAAGCATAAAACCCTCAAGATTTATCATGTGCGTTTCTTTGTATAAGGACTTGTTAGCTTTTGCTGAAGTAACAAAGTTAAAAGTAATTATACTGTGAACGGTTCAGTAATTACCAGTAATTGCTTTTCAATAACTGTAATATATGACAAACAAAAGCTGATTATACAGAGACCCTGAATACCTGTAAATCAGTTGTGAAATATAAGTATAGCTTAAATTAAAAGAATACACCCAGTGTAATTTTAGAACCATGGCAAACCGTTTTAAAGACTGCATCCTTAGAAGTGTGAATAATTGTTTTTTTTTTAAACTAAGCTTTCTGTCTGTGGTTCTCAGACCAGCTGTCTGCTAATCAATCTTGAATCTGACTAATCAATGTCTGCCCTTGGAGTCTCAGACAGTGGAGTTTTAGTACATTTATTCAAGGATGCTTCACATCAAGAAGCTTAACAGAATAATATCTATAGTCCTCCTTGCTGGGCATATGTAACTGTTTCATGTTCAGTTATTTTAGTTATACCTTGAGAGCCCCCTTAGTGAAATTTAATAAAATTTGTTATGGATGTTATCTGAACACCGGTTTTTGACAGTATGTGATCAAAATCTTGCACAGGAGTTTTTTCTTCTCATTGGTTGGGCTAATGAAGCCTGGGAACTGTTGCTAACTTGGAAACTTGGGTATTCTTATTAAGAAGTTCTTCATTTTGAAAATGTAAGACCTGGTGGTTGATACATGGAAGGTTATACGCGGGCATTTATGAGTAACTTTGTTTGTGGCATCTACAATATATACTGTGTACCCGATCTCATTTTGAAATATTTCTTGCATCCATTCAAATTTAACAACCCAATGACCGAGAAAATCGCATTGTTCACAGATCACGCCACATTGCTCAGCAGGTGCGTGTCCTCTATCAGTACTTATTAGGGAGATGTATTTTATTTGCATGCCTTGTTTAGTGTGTTATAAAGTTTCTCTTATAATAGTAGATTCCGTTTGTAAAACGTGATCTGAACAATATTTACTGCACTTCAAATATAAGTGAGAGAATACTCCCAGTGATTCTTGTGTTTGCCTTGATTTCATTGTGTATTGTGCTTTTGTTTAGCGAATGGATCTGCTTACCACTGTAATGCAGGTTGCTATGTGAGTCAGAGGTTGTGGAATTGTAACCTTGTCAACCCTGCTACATTATACAAATAAGAGAGAACTGCCTCATGGAACTAAAACTAGACAACTGCCTGATCATTTCAGAGCCACTTTGAAAGGTTGGTCTTGAGGTCAAACTAACCGTTGTTGTCTTGCAAGTCCAGACACTTTAAAATTTGTATTATTTATTTTTTAGCAGACGCTCTTATCCAGAGCGACTTACAGTCATTAACAAAAAAAGTGAGACCTCCTCCTTTTATTTTTTCAAAGAAGGGGTGGTGAGGGGTGGGAGTAGAACAACCTTTTGTCCTTTTACCTCCGGAGACCAGTGAGGGTGGCATTAATTTCAATTTTAACGTGTGACAGAATACAGTGAACTACGAATTGACGTTTTCTCAGCTAGTAACATGCTTTGACCCCAAAGAGTGTTAAGAAGTTAAATGACCTGTGAGGTAAAACAATATCAGACTACCTGAAAGTAAGAGAACTGTTAAACAGGTGAACTCTAGTACAGTATGTGAATGGCAGTGCACGACTGGTAATATTTAACTTTAAATTTAAATTCAATTGGAGCTGTCCACTCCCAGTACTATAAACACAACAGTGTGTGTAAAGTATCTTTTCTTTTCCTGTCTAGCATATTTGATTCATATATATATATATATATATATATATATATATATATATATATATATTTTGTGTTCACCCAATATTTTATCTGGAAGACATGAAATTGTATTTAAATGTGTAATCTATAAAGGTTATGCTGCATTGACTTCTTTTGCATTTACAGTCTGCTGTTTTGCTTGTGCTGAGGCTACAATGTAGTTAATATTTAATGCTATAAACATTGTACTTAAAAGGGGATTATTGAAGATCAAAAGGAAGTAACGATGTCTTCCTAAATTATTGACAAATTAAAGGCATAATATAGTTGTTGGCCTTGAAGCAGCATAGTTTACCATAGAGCAATACATTTCATTTAGACATGCTGCTGCTTGTGGTAAATTGGTTTTAAATGGGTTGATTTCCAGTAAGGGAATGTTAAGTAGCTTAGTCTGGGTTAACACTGATAATTTGTCATGAGGTACCTTCGTGACAGCCAGAGTACAGGATTGGCTGAACTTCTCTCCTACCACCCAGGTGTGTCTCTGTCACAGGCGTGTGGCATTTTTGCAGTGCAGTGTGGGTTAGAATGCTTTATGAATCTCTTCTGTGCTGCCAATACTATAACTTGCATTAGGCTTAGCATCATGGACCACAACAAGTTCAAACATCAGAACTGGCACCCTAAAACAGTCACCCTGCTAGATTATGAGGATCCTAACCTTTAACTCTTGTTCAAATGCAACCTCATTGCTATAGAAGAACCTATGTGGCATTGAGACACCAAAGTGAACAACTTACTTCCTGTGGATACAAAGAAGTCTTGATCCCTGCTCCGCTCATTGAGCTACTTGTTTCATGGTTGACAGCGAAGTTAATGAAGGGCAAAAGGGTGGACCAGTATTTTAGCCAGTGTGACAACATCGAAGGTGAAGCTTCTAATAAAAGGCCTCTCTTTCATACAAGGACACTTGGATTTCTGTTCATCATTGCTTTCACAAAATAACTGGAGCATAAAATTAAAGTCATTACAACGAGACCAGATTACTTTTGCTGTGATAAAGTTGTGACAATGAGAAACCAGGAGTAGTTCCACACCAATGCAAAGTAGAAAGCAAGTATAGCACTGCTAGGCTGATTGTTTTTCACAATTAATGTTGCATGAACAATATCTGCCACAGAAAACATGTTTATTGTCATAGCAGTAATACTAAAAAATAACTTGTCAAAACGTTTAGTTTAATATTCCCAAATATGAATTAAAAAGTGACGATAATGAAATGCAGTGCTGATTAATAATAATACACAGGCTCAAAGTATATACACAATTAAAATAAGTTAAAAAAGAAACCATTATCTAACAATAATGGATTGCATAAATAAACTATCTGTCATGTTGGAAAAAGTTATTTGCACATGTGCTTCTGATAGAGCAGTGTACTTGTACAGTGGTTGGACCTGCAGATGGCTGATTCAGATACTGTGCAGTGTTTTTTGCTCACAGACACAGCCTCCTTAGTTAATCAGTGCTTCCAAACTGCACAACGATGACGATCATCTGATGTTCTAGAACTCTACAGCTAAGCAAACTAACAATAAAAGCCAGGAAACTATACCAGCAAAACTGCTACAGAAGTACACAAATGGGTATTTTAGCATGGCATTGTTTTTCCCCTAATTAGCACTAGAAGGACAAACAAACAACTTAATTGTCCCTCAGCAAAATTCTTCTGGTATGAGCTGGTGGCTGCATTGGCACAGCTGGTGGGGAATTTTAAGAATACAGTTATCAATAATTCATCGTTGGAGGAATGCATGCATCTGAGGTACAATTTCTCCATTCTTATATTGTCTTTTTTTTTTTTGAATAGTTTTCTCAATTTTACCCCCTTCTCCCCAATTGAATATCCACTTCAGTTTTGCTTACCCTGGTCTCTGTGACAGGGAGATAGAATAGCTGAAAGGTGGAAGCCAGTTGTTTTCAGTGGGTTCTTGTACCACCCAACTAATGCATCTGACACAAGAAGGTCACAGGCATTGCTTTCAAAGGGGCTGATGGCTGACAGTGGCTGCACACTTTCTTTTTCTTTTGTTCCCATCAGAGATCCTTTGGACTAAGTACAGCATGTTCTGTATTTCCAAGAATAAATAGACTGAACTAAGCACGCACTGGAATGTGTTTTCATTCTTGTTCATTATATGGCTACAATACTGATTGTGGTCTCAATGACCAGGTTTGGAGATTACATAACTCCAGGCCTGGTCACACAATATCCTTGTGATTGAGGTTTCCAAACTTGCAAACTTGCTTCCGCAGTTTAGGTTCTATCTATCTATCTATCTATCTATCTATCTATCTATCTATCTATCTATCTATCTATCTATCTATCTATCTATCTATCTATATATATATATATATATATATATATATATATATATATATATATATATATATATATATATATATATATATATATACAGTTGTCATCAAAAGTTTACATACCCTCTGTTTGCAACAATGTTATTTACCAATGAATTAAGTGTTATAAATATTGTTTGATACACTATACTTACACAACAATGGTCTTGTGAGTGTGTTGAACACTCATTCGTCTTACCAAGTGGTAGTTATAAATCTGGTGAATTATCTGAGTTAAGGCAAAAGGTACCAATATTTATGAATTAACTCCATTGACTTTCATAGAGTTGGAGTCATAAATATTGGTGATTAAAACGTCAATGTCAATGTCACTCTGACTTTCTGAAATTAAAACAAATTCAACTCAATGATGTAAACAAATATGACGGCCAGGATCTAAACTGTATTATACAGCACTCAGGAAGCCAGACGGAGAGGTGTACGCAAAATAACTGCGATATGAACTTCAAAAACATTTTCTATTATTTGTTACTTATTTACTTATGCTGTATCAGCTATATTTAAATAAAATATATAAAGTCATATTTACTATCCAACCTTACCTCACTTATTTTCTTGACTGATTCATATATTAAATATGTACTGCACCTTTAGCTCACAGTGGAAAATTAAATGCCCCTCGGGAAGATTGTTACCTCCAGGGTGTCTGCAGCTTCGGACATTATAGCCCCGTCGCTCACAACAGTCTTCCCTCAGGGCAATAATTTTCCACTACGATCATCCTTTTGTATTATTTTTTTTGCGTTACTAATCAGGAATGCGTGTTTGTATATTTGCACGTGTGTAGTTTAAGAACAGCAATCTAATAAAATATTTAGAAATTGGAAGGATTTGTTTAGACAAATGGAAGGATCATTTGACCAGCATGTGACATTGGATTGGCCTCCAGCAGTTTAGTCTCCGTTCATGCTTCACAGCATAGGTTCCAAGCACACCTACAGCTCGGGGTATCGGTACTTAGGAAAAACTGTAGAAATGTTAAAAGGGGAGTGCAGATGAATACTGACATGCCAATATTGAGATCTAAAGCATAAAGCCTGCAGGCCGGCCGTGCACAATTCAGAATTGCGCGGTTCTCCGATGCTGTAAGTTCTCGATATGGCTGCACGGCAGACTTGCAGAGTGAAAAAAAGCGGACAGCTGACGGCACTCGTTTCAAAGAACACGAGTGCTCGTTTTCATCTCTCCTGAGTTAGTTCAGGGGTTGCAGCAATGAGCCAGGTTGAATAATAATTGGACATTCTAAAATTGGGAGAAAAATTGGGAAAATGAATACAAATAATTGTTAAAAAAAAGTATGGTTTGTATACTTCATGTGCATTAAACTCATATGCTTGCTGGTTTATCCTAAAGTAAAATTTGCAGTGTATTTGTTCTCTGGTATTCTCTGATGTTGCCCTACATTTTTTATATACCAGCATTAATTGAAAAGCAATAGTAAATACATTTTGTTTAACCATTTTTTGGTTGGTTTTTGATCTTCAGTGAAGAATTAAGATGTCAGAATGTGATTGGTTTATCTGTGTTTTTATATTGTGCTTGGTGCTTTTCCAAGTTTTTTGAAACAGAACAATCCTCTAAATGCATTTTTAATTAAGAGTTTTTAGAGCTTCTTGTTGTTTAAATTAAACGTATAAACCATTTGTGTAAACTGTCATTTACTGGTTTTAAACTAGAGCTTGTTTTAATATGAAAGTACACTTTACTCCCAGTGTTCATGGTGGTGTTTATACTTTACTTTTGCAACCTTCCTCCTCCTGCGCTGACTATCACACCATAATAGAGACAACACGCCATACTTAGTAAAGCAAACCAGTATTTTAATATAATTTTGCATTTAACTTTTGTCCTGTGAATGCCAATCAGCTGGTACCTTTTATACAGGTACGTGACAGACTGTGGTGTAAAAATTAACTTTGAATATTTCTTGTGCATTGTTCAGAAGTGTGATAGTAGACTGTAGCCTGACTCGTTTGCCATTAGTCAGAGCACAGAACAAGCATAGACACAAAATAGGAAGGCTATAAGCTTATTTTCAGGCTGCAGAGTTTGGAGCCAATTACCTAATTCCTTTAGGAAGGCTGCTATTACTGCAGGCAATATTTTAAGAACTCATGCTGTGTACATTTGTATTTTAAATTGTATCTGGCCAAATGAGAGAATTATTGTCTGTAGTGCAAGCAAAACAAAGGCATTTAGGTCATGATTAATATCTTAGTGTTCAGTTCTTGTTTTTTAGTTTATTTCCACCCTTTAAAAATACAGATTCCAGGTTAAATCTTCAATCTTGTTGTGGAATTACTAGACCTCTGAAGGGGGTTCTACCTTAGTGCTTGTTGTTGGTAGATAGCATTTAATTTCAACACCTTGGCTATTACACCTTTACCTCAGATAACCTCTCCTGGTAATCTTGTATGTTACTTTAGTAGCCATATCTGACAATGTTAGTTATAGGTTTAGCTGTGAAAGACTATACTGTGATAAAGTTAAGATTTCCTAAGAGGAAACTCATTTGGAATGACATTTTAATGGTACCATGGTATGGATTGAAAACTCTTGAGATTTAATGTCAGAAATTGTAGGTGGTTTTTGTTGTTTTTTACTGCCTTCTAGTTCTTTCTCCAGTATTTTCATGCCAGAGTAACTGCATTAAAGGATCTCTGAAAGATACTTCCTCCCCACCGCTGCCCTTCAGATCTGCTTTCCCCCACCCTAGCCAAGCAACAGAGAGATTTCATTTCCAACTAACTTAGAGCACAGGGAGTGAGGGTGTTGGCGAGGAGAATATCGGGCCTTGAGAAGCTTTGTGACATCTGTTTTAAAAATAGCCGGCTTCTATTACACACAGCACACGCTGGTCGGACAGAGCTGGAGTCTGCTTGCATGCAGCGCGCATGAGGCATTCACAAGTACCGTATGTGCAAGAAACACATCCAAACAAACTGAAAGGCTGCTAGTTGTATGTAATATGCTGTCATACAATATGTCTAGAGCCACTCCACTTCTGTATACTTGTCCATATTACTTAGGGGTGCATTTGATTAACCTTTTCCTCACTGGTATAAGCCAGAGATGCATTTCTTTCGAGCATTTTACAGTACTGGGAAATCGGTCTAGATTGCATCAGCCACCTGTCTGGATGCAATCCAGGTGGATTACTGGTTACTGTAAAATGCTATAAAAAAATCCATCTCTGGCTTATCTTGGGGTACAGGTTGATTAGAAACTTGAGTAGTTCTGTTTACTTTAACTTCAGCAGTGTTTGAGAAGCTGCTGACACACAGAAAGCGACAGTTATTAGTTATATATGAAAGAATATGTTGGGAAGCTTGCATTAAGATTTTGCTCCTACATAGCACAAATATACTGTAGATCTAAAAGTCACTATCTTTAATCTGTCAAAAACACTGATTTACCTACAGGTCTCAGAATGTATTTGTAGCAATTGAAAATGAATTCAACTTTAGCTCTGCAAGACATATCAGCATGCGATTCATTTTTCAAGACCTTTTTTTAATTTCCTTGTGGTATAGTGAATATCCATTTGTTTCTTGGTAATCCACCTATTTAACACTGCTTTCCTGAACAACTGGTCCCCTTGTTTCAATAAGTCATGAAGCTATCATGTGATAGCCAGGCACGCACATTAGCCTGAGCACGTGCCCAGGGAATAGAACATGAAGTTGTGTCCGCTGGATCCATAGCCAGGAATTGTTTAGCTGTTTGGAGGCCTTAGAAAATGTAAATAATACGACCTAATAAAAGAAACAATCTGTTAAAACGTAATTTGTAGTGTTTAGCATTTTAGCAATCCTTGATATTTAACATTAGGAATGCAGCCCCTAAAGTGAAGTTTGTAGACAACATGTATCGGAGGAAAGGATGTGTTCTCCTCCTCTGCTTGTGGAGTACAGATGCAGGGGCTGCGCAGTAATTGGACCTGTCAGATATACTCAGGAGTCCAGACTGTGAATTACTACACCTGACAATACTGTACCCTGCGACTAAGTGCTATACACTTATTGCTGCTTGTTGGTGGATGCAGAATGTTTAGTGCTTTTAAAGTTTGTCTAGTTGTATGTCTTGTATGTAAGTATGTCTGACAGTCAAAATACTCAGACACACAGGAACCCGGTCAGTACTCTATTATTTGAAGAAAATTGTTTTGCAAATGAAGACCCCTTTCTGTCTGTGGGTTGAATAGAATATGAAAAACAGAAGGGATGTAAACTGACATTCACTTGTAAATGAATTTACAGCATCAATAGTTGTGCAGGAAGTAAGAGGCTTTATTTTACTGTAGCATAAACTTTCAGTGGCTGAAACATGTCACCAGTTTCCCTGGTGACATTGTTAACAAATCTGGCTCCTTTAAGATTGCATTGGCTCAGCAGGGACATTCTCTCTGGAATTCCTTTAATAGTAAACCATAGCAGCAGTTTCTCTTACCCAGTGTATAAGATCTTACTGAATCGCAAAAGATTGTATTTATGTATTCATTCATTCACTCCTATTGAGGCAGAACATCTTATTTTCAAGAATGCCTGTTAATTTCTTATGAATATCGGGATGGAAATAAATCACCCATTGCGTAACAGAGGTTTGATCCATTCCTGGTTTTACGAGAAGTTTAAGAAGACACACTTGAGGTTGTTACCTATTTACAAACTGCTAACTAAGATCATGCAACAGTCTCTTGAGACAGGGGTTGTACCGACAGACTGGAGATTTGCAAACATAATACTGATCCACAAAAAGGGAGACAAAACCGAACCAGGTAACTCAGACCAATAAGCCTGACTTCTATTATATGTAAACTTATGGAAACTATAATAAGATGTAAAATGGAAAATTACCTATATGGTAACAATCTGCTGGGAGACAGTCAGAATGGTTTTAAGAAAGGAAGATCATGTCTAACGAACCTGCTTGATTTTTTTTGAGGATGCAACATCAACAATGGATAATTGCAAAGCATATGACATGGTTCATTTAGATTTCCAGAAAGCTTTTGACAAAGTCCTGCATAAAAGATTAATTCTCAAACTGAATGCAGTAGGGATTCAAGGAAATGCATGCACATGGATTAAGGAGTGGTTAACATGTAGAAAACAGAAAGTATTGATTGGAGGAGAAACCTCAAAATGGAGCGAGGTAACCAGTGGAGTACCACAGGGATCAGTATTAGGTCCTCTGCTCTTCCTAATCTACATTAATGACTTTGATTCTGGTAAAGTAAGCAAACTTGTTAAATTTGCAGACGACACAAAAATAGGAGGAGTGGCAAACACAGTAGCAGCAGCAAAGGTCATTCAAAATGATCTAGACGGCATTCAAAACTGGGCAAACACATGGCAAATGACATTTAATAGAGAAAATTGTAAGGTACTGCACGTAGGCAATAAAAAATGTGCATTATAAATACCATATGGGAGATATGAAACAGAAGAAGGAGTCTATGAAAAAGATCTAGGAGTTTATGTTGACTCAGAAATGTCTTCATCAAGACAATGTGGGGAAGCGATAAAAAAAGGCCAAAAAATGCTTGGATATATAATGAAAAGTGTTGAAATTTAAATCAAGGGAAGTAATGTTAAAACTTTACAATGTATTAGTAAGACCTCAGCTAGAATATTGTGTTCAGTTCTGGTCACCTCGCTACAAAAAGGATATTGCTGCTCTAGAAATAGTGCAAAGCGACCAGAATTATTCCTGGTTTAAAAGGCATGTCATATGCAGACAGGCTAAAATAATGAATCTATTCTGTCTTGAAAAAAGAAGACTACGCAGTGATCTGATTCAGGCATTCAAAATTCTAAAAGGTATTGACAATGTCGACCCAGTGGACTTTTTCAACCTGAAAAAAGAAACAAGGACCAGGGGTCACAAATGGAGAGTAGATAAAGAGGCATTCAGAACAGAAAATAGGAAACACTTTTTTTTACACATAGAATTGTGGGAGTCTGGAACCAACTCCCCTCTAATGTTGTTGAAGCTGACACCTTGGGATCCTTAAAGAAGCTGCTTGATGAGATTCTGGGATCAATAAGCTACTAACAACCAAACGAGCAAGATGGTCCAAATGGCCTCCTCTCGTTTGTTATCTTTCTTATGTTCTTATACACTGTGGCTAATCAAGCATGTATTAAAACCTGGAATGGGTGAAACTGCTTTGCAGCAGGAGTATTATTTCCATCTGTAGAATAGGAATTGGTAACTGAGCTACGCAAATTGGAAAAACTAACATTCATGAAACTACTGAACAATTTTAAATGCCTTAGACTGCTGGCAGGCAAACTGACTCACTGCCAAACTGGAAAGGCTGTGGGGTAACTTCGAATTGTGCATGCTGTATTGAACATTGCTCAGTGTTTAGCCAAGTTCCTTATCTCAGAGCTAATTTTACAGCTTTCAATAAACACAGAAAGCCCATTTCCTGATAAGTCATATTTTGAAAGACCGATGTTAACATATTGATACCTGTAATTCCTAGAGTTTTCTTAAAGAGAATAGTGGCTGTTTTATAAAGCCTGTTGAAAACATTAAAACACTTTACTTCTCCTGTGTGTGTTATGCTAGTGTATATGATAATGGATTCAACTTCACAAGGGGAGCATTAACACATGTCAAAGGCTTCTTCCTCCGTTATTGTAATTCACAAAGCTAATAAATTATTTCTATACATCTTATCTTTAGTACCCAGGAATTCTATATGCAAATCTTGTGGTTTGAAAGAAATACACATTATTGTAAACCTCTCAGTTACTTCCTATTGGAAATCATTTTCACTTCACTACGGTATGTCATGTTTGATTTCAAAATGTCACATTTTTCAATTGTTGTCAGTTTTGCGTTAAGTATATGGAAAACTACAAAGCGGTATGTAATATGTTACCGTAACATTATTGAGCAGGTTTCATTCGACTTTATGAAGCTAAATGAGTTAATTCTATATAGAGGGTGTTGCAAAACTTTAGGCCATAGCTGTAGTATTCCCACATAAATCTATTCTCGCATAAATCAATCTATTCGTCTATCTAAATGGCAGTGGATCAAGAAACTGTTATCTTAGGGCTTTTTGTAGACCAAGATTCACCTTGTAGTGTATTTTTGTCTTCAATCCCCTATTCTGGTGATTTTAAACAAGGCATATAGTTTGATCTGCTGGCGTTTAGGAAACAATAAACTCTTGGTTTCCTGGCAACCGCTTAAGAACATAACAAAATGTACGAATGAGAGGAGGCCATTCGACCCACCTAAGCTTTTCCGGTTCCTAGTAGCTCATTGATCTCTGTCCAAAGTCAACTCACTTTAAGATGTTAAAGACTTCAGTGGTGTCTCTCTGTCTATCCCCCTCCCATTCTTCTTTGTTCTAAGATAAATAGATTCATTTATTTCAGCCTATCTCCTGAGATCATTCCTTTAAGCCCTGGGATTAGTCTGTTGGCTCTTCATTGGACTCTCCAGGGCCACAACGTTCCTTTGGTGCTGTAGTGAACAGAAGTTTACACAATACTCTAAAGGGGCGTTCACACCAGACGTGGCACGGCAATGCCGCACAGCAAAAGCAATTGTTTTCAACGATGCGTATGCGTATGCGCAGCGGCACAGGGAAGCAGCACTCAAGCATCACCGCATGATGTTGGGGGGGGGGGGGGCATTTACTGTTTGTTGCATGGCAACCAAAAGCCACTGTACAGCAACAGACCACCCATTGACATTCCCCTGCTGCGTTTGGTGTGAACAGTGGTCTGCGGTGACTGCATAGTGACGCGCAAGGAGGTGGCATGTGCGCCACATCTGGTGTGAACGCCCCTTAAGTGTGTTCTCACCAGAGCATTATACGTAACCTTGTATTTGTAGTCTACGCTTTTGGCTAAATACCCAAGCATTCGTTTTGCTTTTTGATTTGAAGACCATTTTACACACAAGACCTGTTGATAGCTGTACACAGGAACACTGGCAATACCTAGCCCATTCTTTATGTAAATAGCCTGTACCTCACATAACTGATTTATTTGTTAAGCAAATGGAATCCATGACACATCATCTGTAATATGTAAATAATGTATATAATATGTAAAATATATGAATCACTTATAAAGGTGTCTGCCAAATTAAAATACAAAAATAATAACTAACTAACTGTAGTCTTCTGTTGCGCTGGTACTGTCCACAAATATGCCTAACAACTTTTTATTTGGCTTTAGCCCGAACCTGGACTTTAGTTTGGCTGTGAGATGAGAAAGACAAATGTTTAAATTAATTCTGGTATTCCACTGATTAAACTATTATACTGATTAAAGATAGCCACCCCATATAAGGGATTAATACAGCATGCTTATACAAGGCTTGTTTTGTACCTCACTTAACCCACTAGGGTGTGGTTACTTTGTCTAAGAAAAATCTGCCTTTTGAAGTTAATGAATCATTCGCTATTAATAAAGTTCAAAATATTTCAAATTTTAATTTAATAAACCCCAAATATGAAATAGTATTTATGTGATCACATCTCTGTTGACTGGAAACAAGAGAAATGCAATGCAGTTAAAATGAACTAGAGATTCCATGACACAGATACTCTTGTGTTCTTTTATAGAATGTACAGTAGATCCTAGTGACAAGGGCATACAACAGTGGAGATGCCGTATGTAGTGATGTGATATAATATAGTTGTATCCTAGATTAAACTTTACACTGGAAGATCAGCATTAAAATACCTATTATATACTCCAGTATCTATGTTTCTTAAATACATTGTTCCCAGGAGGAGATGTTTTACGTGTGTCTGAATGCTGTCCTGAGGAAGTGGCGAAGCAGAAGAACGTTCTTTGTAAATGGCAATAAACAGCAGCACAGCAAATACAAGTCAGTGAGGAAAACAATGAATCTGCCTTGTCTACTGTTTTGAAAGCAAATGTTGTATAAAATAATCTGGTTGTAGCTTGCAAGGTATGGAGGTGCTCTAGCTGTTTGTGCCATAGAGCACAAGAGGATAACTGAAGAATTGTATTCATGTAAAACAAAAAAATAATGGGTTTCATTATGCTTTTTTGTAAAACACATTAGGATTCAGTAGGTTTACAGCCTAATACATATATAACTGGCTAGAATCATTACCTAGTTTTATGTGATCCATCAAAACAAAACAAAAAATAAACTCAGGGTATTTGAATAGAGCCAGTGTTTCCATGAGAATAAAAAAAGGTAGAATGACAGCTGATTAGTGTAAACTATAACCTCAGTTCTGTGAGAACTGAGTGGAAACATCCAATTATTGGGTGTTTTTTTTTTTTTTTTTAAAAAGACACCATCATATATGAACCCTGATTTATATTTTGTTAAATGAGAGGACACACCCATTGGCTGTCGGGCAGTCCAAGGACATGGCCTTGTCCCCTGGGATTAACCCCTCAGCAAAAGAAACATGCAAGTACTGTAGTAGTAACCCCTGCTCCATTACAAGCTCTAGTGAAAAACGCATGGGAAGATTCACATGAATGGCTGTCTGTCAATGAAAGATCAAATATGCAGGCAGTTGAGTACTCAAAGATCAAACCAATTAGAAATAGAATGAGTAGTTTTCCTGCTCTGTCTGGACTGCGGTAAGCTTACTGTACATTAAAAACAGGATTACCCAGAATAGACTAAATGAGATTAAACATGCTGTTTTACACAGAGGTGGAGGGTGGGATTGAGACAAATGATTTGCCAAAGGTCGCCGTCCGTCTGGGGCTGTGCTTGGATTGGAACCCAAATTCTCCTGGCTCCTTGCTTTAACAACTAGGACCTCACAAACGTAATACATTAGACACTTGTTGGCTACTTATGGTATGTTGTCTGGTGTACAGTATGACGCCTAGTGGGATGTGCAGAGGATCTACGGTTTTGGTTAGAGTCATATATACACAATACTGGTTTTAAGCACTCAGCCTTTATAGATGATTAAAGGTTCCTTATAGACAGTGTTCTGTGCCCTTCTGCTTATTGCAAATTTGACTATGCTTAAAGAAAACAACCAGAGTTTAAAAGTTTCATGAATATCAAACTGATAAGATTGCTGTCACAATTTCACACAAGGTACCAACATACTGTTGCAAAGCAATATATCTGGTGTTATATGGCAAAAACTTTACTCCTCAAATAACATAGGCCTATTGTGTGTGTGTGTGTGTGTTGGTGTGTGTGTGTGTGTGTGTGTGTGCGCGCGTGCGTGCATACACAGTAGGTTGCTAATGGTGGCTATTCAGTGACTGACAAAACAGTAATATGACGGATTAAAATGATAAATAGAAGGTCTAATTTGCAAGGACAGCATACTTACAGTTTTAGAAGTTTGTATGAGAACAGCGTCTTCATTAGGTTAATGCTGACCAATTATCCAAATGGAATAAAGATTAACCTTGGTACATTGGCTTAGGCTGTGGCTCTAATACTGTTACTCTTCATGCTTGATGGCCACAGTGAAGTTGTTAAATGTTCTCTTGGAGGCGAACTGGATGCCTTTCATTAGGATAAAAAAAAATATTCGAAGGGACCAGATGTGGCCAGTCATTACTATAAAGAAGCTTTCGTTGCAGGCAATAGGCACAGATGTATAGCAGGTGCCTCAATACACCAATGTATTACTTTTGGGCAAGAAGAAGATATACCGTACACAGAACCGCTTTGGAACTAGCGTTGAAAATGTTTTTGTGTCAAAGTATTGTGAAGGAAAGCCTGTTTCTCACGTACCCAAAACATGATCTCAAAAGCAATGTTTGTTTTGTTTATAACAGATCAGCCATAAATGTGAATGTGCTTAACCAGCTACTATTCAGGTTCTGTATCATGTTCGGTGCAAAGTGAACTTAAGTACGTGCAGCACAAGAAAAAGAAAAGCCCATTGTCTACATAATGGATCAATATGTGTGCATCAGTCGCCAGTGTCTTTATTTTCGTCAGTGTAAACAGTTTACAAATGGACTGTACAGGTGTAGAATTATTTACGACATGATGATCTCTTTGGTATTGTTTCACAGGAAAGTCAATTGACAAGGAGCTTCAGGTTGGAAATCCAAAAACAGGTGCTTAAAATACATTCATTCAAGGTATGTAGTTGTTAAATGTACCAAATAAAAAAAAGGTACAGACAGCGTCGTAACCAGAGCTGCTTGGTATTTACTATTCAACCTCCAAATCTATGTTACACGGCAAACTAACAGAGAAAATATAGGAGTCTTTTGTACTTTATCAGAATTGTTACATGAGCATCAGCATTGATGATGCAAAAAAACAACCGAGGACACGACCTCGGAGCCCTCCTAGCTAGTTACAGCCATGAGTACGGATATTAGTAACACTAATATCAAATTGTTTCTAATAGAAGAACCTCTTGCCAGCATACCTGTCTTCTTTATCCATAGAATACAGCGACAGCACTCACTGTAATTGATAATGACAACAGGTTTGCTTTGCCAGCATCCATTGTACATTTCGACAGATTTATATTTCTTTCTTTATTGTTCTTAAGCTGGAGCCATTGAAAGGGTTTTTTTCGGCAAATTAGGGAAAAATCTGTATCTGTTCCTCTATTTTCTTCATCTAGGGCTGTGACAGTTTTTCAGTTTGTTTAAGCCATGCCTAATTTATCACCGTTCCCCTCAGACATCTGGATGCAGTGATTGCTCTTATCTTCCAGAGCCATTATGTGTCAGGTGGAGTGCGCAGACCTCTTCGATGTCATTATTTCTATCTCTGTGCTGACACAGATTTGTGGTTTAATATGTCCAGAATGAAATAGTGGGTGCGGGGATGGAGAGTTAGAATCTTTTCTTGGTGTTTTAAGAAGAAAAAAATGGAATGGTGTAGTTTCATCTGAGTTAATACAGTAGAACTTTGCTGTATCCGATTTATCAGTCAAAGCTTTATTACAAAAATGAGCTGCCAGTTAAATGGATGCCAAGAGTAAAACATGCATACTGTGTTTTAAGATGATGCAGACAGGGATACATTTTCTATATTGCAAGTTATTTTATAAAACAACACATCAACATTTAAAGGTGTCATTTTCTTACTGTATACTACCAATAAGAAAAATATGATTTTAAAAAAAGGTTTTATTCAACCATTTTTGTTATCTGTGTAGAATCATATATTGCCATTTTAAAGCACATCATGTTTTCAAGACCATGTGTTTAGACTGAACTGCAAAGCAAGCAGGACTGAACAGTACAGTGCACTAGAATTACAAAGAACAATGAATATGTTTTACATTTGATAAAATTGTATACCATAAATAATATTCATAGTAAAGTCATAACCACTGGTACAAGAGAGTAGCATACAAATACTGGTACACTAGCAATTTCTGAAAATCATACACCAAAATGATTTATATCATAGTATTGGAATTACAGACATACATTTATTTTTTTTAGTAGTTTATGTAGTTGTCCTGCAATGACGATATTTAGGATACCTGGATGGCTCATTTAAAATATGTGCATGCATATGTGCATGCTCTGTACCACCCCTGTCTGCCCCAAGCCTTGTTGGAGGATTGTGCATTTGATAATCAGCTTTTGCCATCGACTTGATTATATTACACAAAAACAGCTGAGCAAGAAAATTCCACCGCGTTCATGAAATCTAATCTTCATCTTCCTGTGCGCCTGCCACAGTTGGTAACTTTGCCCTATTCCTCATATGGCATTTTATATAAAATATTCATTCATTGTTCACGCAATGGCACTGGGTCAGTCGTAGCATGATCTAACTTTGCAATTAAGAAGGGGTGCTGAGGCTAGTTTGAGGGGAAGGAATCATATGTGGGCAGATGGCTTAAGCTCCTCTTAAAAGTCATGTGATCATTTTAAAACTCATGAAATGTGTAGTTACAGGCCATATGGTTAGCAGGGGAAACAAAAGAATGGTGGTGTACAGTAGTGTAGTAACTGAAAGACATGATGTAACTAGAAAGCAGACTGTTACTATAAAAAGCATAATACAAAACTTCAACATTGGTTAATGCAAGGCAGAAATATTGATCTCCTTGCTCATAGGGGAAAAGGTCTGCCCTTGTGTTTATAAATGGACGTTAATGGGATTGTCAACATTTCTGATGCAGCCAGCTTTACATTTACAGGATCATTATGAAGAATAATAGCGGGCATACCTTTATATAATAATGATAGTTTAGTGTGTTCAAGAAATGCACCTGCACAATTGGAACTGTAATTGAATTGCATTTAACAGCAGTTGCCATTGCTGTTGAAGTCGACACAATTTAGTTTCTTATAACTTTTCCTAATTAGCTGCCCCCCACTCGTGTAGGTTAAGCATTTGAAACAAGAAAATAAGAATAGACTTTGATGATGGTTCATGACAGCAGTTTCTAGAGATTGATTTGTGAAAGCCCAGTTTGTGTTCCCCTCTCCCATATTACCATGCTGTGAGTTATTTGGTCAACTCCCCACTGTGCTGTTTTTACCAGCTCTACAGTTTGGACGCACCCTAGCAAGGTATGTGTGCAGTTACAAAACAAAACATATATGTAATAGCTACAGGGAGATAATTGCTTTCGAAGGATATGTGTATGTACTTGCATTTGGAGTCCATGGTAAGTCTGTTCAGTGCACTACAGTAGAGAATGTGCATGGGCTTGGCAAAAGGGTGTCTCTTTTGGAGTCTGTAGGGGAAACAGGAATTGGGTAGAGATTTGAATTTTAAGAACAATAATGATGGCAGCCCAGGTCCTAACTGTTCAAATTGATCACCTTCTCAGTGTTTCAGCATTTAACTTTGGAGTTACGCCTTAGGTAAGGCACCAGTCAGCACTAAAATGGTGAATAGTAATAAAAAATGGGGACTTCCATCTTTAGGCTTGCAACAAGGGAAGCTATATAAAGAGGAGCCTCATTATTCCTGCTAAGATGATAGTCACTGTAACAAGGGGAGGTGTTAGGTACATGGGTCGTCACTGAATAATAATGAGACAGACGGAGCATTGAGTGTTGCCATGCCGCACAGACGTGCAGATTTTATTCAACACACACATGTGCTGCCACTAGGGTACTAGCAATGGTGAGGGGTTCTGTAGTAGTTATCCTGCAGAGGGGACACTCTTGTCCTGGATGTAAACAAAGCGCCCTTCTGTGTAGCAAGGCGGTGCAGTCACCTCAATCTGTGGCACAGGCACCTTTTGAGCTGCGCGCAGCCTCCTCAGGCACGCCCCCCAGCCAATCCGGATCTCCCGATCAGCTCAGCGCCGGGCCAGTCTAACTGTTCAGTTGGTTGCTTAGCAACGCGTCTATCTGTCTGTTCATCCGTACGTACATCTCTATGTTACACTTCCATTTTGCATATGTCTGGATAATCGCTTATCAAATTTTCATGAAACATGCTAAAGCTTATTTTATACTATTCCGTAACTACAGTTGAGATATTTCATGGTCATCAACTTTTTCATAATACTAATGATAGCTCTAATTTTGACTTGCTGTGATGGGGGATTATGTTACTAACATTCTTGTTTAACGAGGCTTCACTGTTGCTACTGTATCCTTGGTTGTACCTGCTGATGTGAGCATGTGGTCAGTGCTGTCTTGCACCGGTGGGAATGTTGTGGGAGAAAAACAAACACCTAATTTTACTTCAAAATTATAATTTTGAATCCTGATGTGAAGGGGACCTACTCCTCCTGCTCATTTCACTGTGAAATGTAGCCCAATGTAAATGCTGTAGATCGTAAGATAAGGGTGACAGTTTTGCTGTAGGCTGAAGAGATCTGTAAATACAAGCCAAAATGCTTCCTGTATTGTGTATTGACAGTACAGTCTCTTTGGAAAGCTAGAACTTAAAGCAGTAGTGGCCTCTGCCTGGTATTTTCCTACCAAGTCGGGCACAATAGAAACGATTTCCCTTACACTTAGGTTGTTCTAAAAACAGAGTAAGTTCAGCGGGAGGTTAATCAATTATTACATTTATATGTAATGAGTGCCATTAAGTTTTAAATAACTGACTATGTTAGTTTCTTTAATTATTGTTAATATTTGACAGGAAGTACTAGGTGAAGTAGGGTTAAACAGGCACCTCTGTACAGGATTAATTTGTATTGTCATTTGGCACTTGCTGGCACTTGCTCCATGACCCCACTGTCGTGTCTGATTTCATTACTGTTTAAATCCATATCTTCTTGATAGATGAATGGTCTTACATAACCTTTTTTTGTGGAACTACAACATACAGTATGTTGGGTTAAGGAATGCTAAACCTGTAAAGTGACTGAGTTTAACAATTAACCCTAGAGCCAGATTTAAAACTGGGGCACAGCAGTGTTTGAAGTAGGCCCGTATACAGTAATACATTACTGTCAACATTGATTAGCCATGAGATGGGACTTTGCTGTTTAGGCAATTTATTACAAATTCTTACTTAAGATAAAAGTCATCAAATAAACCTGTTGCTGCTGCAGTTGCAGGCACTCGTACTGTACTGTATTGTACTGTATAGAAATATTTTACTGTTCTTCTTCACAGAAGTGGTGCCGTGAAACCTTCTGCACTCTAAGCGGATAGGATTACAGACGATTTCTGGGATTCAATAATGCCGAACCTTATTATACCAGCTGTTAGTGTTTTGAATCCCTAAACCGCTCAGCTGTACTGCAGCACGTTACAGAGAAGCATTGACTTTTGTTAGCGCCTCTTGTCTACTGTACTGTTGCTGAAGAAGTGCATTGTTTAGGGTTGTCTGGGTAAAAATAAAAGTTTTTCTTTTTTGTTGTTTTTTTTTCAATACAATTATGCATTGTCTATTAGAAATGAAGGACTGGGTTACTGCATGCACATGTAAATGAGTTGTTGTTTTCGGTTCTGATGTCACAGCTGCAGTACAGTATGTGTCATGCATGGCAGTCTTTGCTTGCTTGTTTCACTGGTGACCTGTGGGACACATTTATTCATCTGTTGGGTTCTTTATTTATTTATTTATTTATTTATTTATTTATTTATTAATTATAAATTTAGTAGTCACCAATTGATTTTACCCTGTTTTTCCCCCAATTTGATATATCCAATTGTATTTTTTTTTTTAGCTCAGCTCACCGCTACCACCCCTGCGCTGACTCGGGAGCGGCGAAGATGAACATACGCTGTTCTCCGAAGCATGTGCGCTTTTTTTCACTCTGCAGCCCTGCCATGCAGGCAACCCAGAGCTACAGCGTCGGAGGACAACGCAGCTCTGGGCAGCTTACAGGCAAGCCTGCAGGCGCACGGCCAGTCTACAGGGGTCGCTGGTGCGCGGTGAGCTGAGGACACCCTGGCCGACCTAACCCTCCCCCCCCCCCCCCTCTTTTATCGGATGCCTCACTCGGGAGACCCTATTTATTTATTTATTTATTTATTCATTATGCAGAGAGGGAAAAAGGATCCTGCTTGTGGGAGTTCAGTAAACGTCTTTAAAATGTACCAGGAAGGACTAATCAAGCTGTGGCGTGGGAAACTAAATTGGGATTAATGTCTTGTTTAAAGGGTCAATACATTGCCTTTCTTGTACTCCCCATACCTGCTCTTAACTGTACAGCCAACAGAGTGTAAAAAATTGAATTCTCACATGAGGATATAGTGCAAGCAACATGCAGGCAATGAGGCAATTAGAAGGATTTGTCTAAGCAGGTTCAATGCCAGGTTAAGGCACACAAAGAGAAATATCTGTGGCTAATCACTCCCAAAGTGAGGTGGATGTCCAGTGCATCAGCCCACAGTGGCACGGCTTACTGCATCCCTTTACCAGTATTTCAAATTTGAATGCATCCTTTTTTCTTTTGTTGTTGCTAACAAGTCATTTGCTTTATGAAGTATAAATGATATAAAACAAATGTAATGATCTGCTGCTGTGTATCATCACCGCAGTTCCCATGTTCTTCTATAAATGTTATTTAAATAAGTGCTTTCCATTTACTTTCTTAAATGAATTGAACACAAAGTGAGTTCATTTTCTGTAATACCCTGTAGATGTTCTTGCGGTGTGCTTGACAAATAGGACATAAAATGAGAACATTGTAGAAGCAGGTACAGTGCACGTTGTCATTTTCAATTAACTCAACGTCATAAACCCAGAGCGCGATGTACGGTAGTGTGTGTATTTAGCCTCCCTGCATCAAGCAGTGCTGGTGACAACATTCAACAGTTGTTACTGCGATTATGTCAGGATATGAACATTAGTACAAAATTAACTGCAGCCTAGGCACAGAGGTTGGTCACAGTCTCTTTTTCTTGAAATCCTCAGAACCTTTTTATTTTTATAGCTGAGATGTGTGGACCAGTGAGAGAATAAATACTCACATACTCAAAAATCACATAAAGCAAGATTCCTTAAATGAAAACATTTTTTTTTAATGAATTTTATTTCTAGTGAAATACGAGTACTGTATGTGATTTGGGTAATTTTAATTGGGAAATCAAACTCAGTGCTATAAGTCTAGACACATACTCTAGCTAAGATACTGCAGCAAATAGTCGCCTGTTAACATGTACCCAGCTCTGTCCTACAAATATAAAATGTGCTTTTCCCCTCTGTTTGCAACGAATATTAGCTACGCATCAAAAGCACCTCCAGGCTACTTATGACACTTGGAGATGGTCTACTTCTGACAAGTCTAAATGAGCTCCATTAATATGAAAATTAATGCTAACCGCTTACAGTGCTGAGGTAATATATGGCTCTGCCTGGCTAAAAATAGCATTTGAAAAAGTTGTAGTCCATGTTCTGGACATGCGTAATAGTGTCTAAGCTACAATGTGAAGCTCTGAAGAAACCATCCAATAGTTTTAGCTTGTACAAATGCTTGCACATGTGTACTTTACTGTAGATGTAATGTTTCTTAAAATGTGCACATTCATATATTCAAATACACACATACACCGTGGTATGCTTAAAGTAATTGTGTTAAAGGTGGATATAGTAGCCTGTTGTTGGCTATGTTGTATCCTTCATTGTAAGGTAATGTTCAATTAGCTGCTTGAAGCAGTATGTGAAGTATATTTTTGGACAACATGTCATTACATGTGTAAAATAAGTAGCTCTTTAATACTGCAAAGCTCATTAAAGTGATATTGATTTGAAGAAGCCTGGGTATTAAGAATTTGGCTATGAGCAGAAATAGAAGATTGACTATCACTTTAAATTATTACATTATATCTTCAGTTTTTATATTATTTTACAGTAGGAAACAAATGTGGTTGCTCTGGAACATTTTTTTTTTTAAAGAAGTCTCTGAACACATTACTGACTGAACTGACCGAGGCGTGCAGCTTTGCAATAGCTATTAGAGCAGGCAGTGCGGTTCACTAAACTGAGGTGATATCTTTGTGTTGCAGTGTGCCGGAGAAGAGAACTGGGTGGACAGTCGGACAATATACATTGGGCACCGGGAACCCCCTTCAGGCACAGATGCTTACATACCACAGAGATATCCAGACAACAGGATTGTTTCTTCAAAGGTAAGGAGCATTTTGAACATAAGTCAGTAAATACATTGACCTGTGACCTGACCTCCCTTTCCCCCATCAATCAATAATTGAATCAATTTAACAAGGGATCAGACAAATGCTTTTTACTGCACCGAACAATTATGGAATCATATTGCAGTTGTGCTTATCTCTCTTAATATTCCCTTTTCAGAAAGTGTTGTTCAATCCCATGAATATTTTAGAGGCAGCTGTAATTATATATTTCTTAAAAAGTCATTAGCCTATGTAAACCAAGGTAATTATTATTTGCTATTGCAATTGTCTTTTGGGGTCCCCTGTAGTTCAGCTAGTGAAAGCTGTGTTTGGAGTTCACGGTGAGTCATGCATCCCACTCATGCCATGTTGCTGTTCTGGCTGGGAACCCATGGAGTGCTGCATCAGCCTTTGAGCCTCTGCAAGGAGAAAACATCTGATGGTGCCAGTTTTGTTGCTAATGTCTAGTGATTATTTAATTCAGTTATAAAGTTATTTATGGAAATGAAACCAAACTGGTTTTTGACAATGTAGGTATTAACTTGTCACAACATTTAATTTTTTAGAAAATCTGTTCATCTGCAGTTTTAGTAAGCAGTAAGAATTGGATCGGAGAATCAAATGGTGTCAAGTTGCAGGCAATTCTGTCTTTAAGGAGCCTGTGCCTTGCATGCATAAAATTATGTACCATAGTATTGTTTATTGAACAATGAAGGCCATACTTCACATTCTGTCTTAATATTCTGAGGTAAATATAGAGTTCTTCGTTAGAGATATTATAATAAACAATAAACACTGAGCTGTGAAATGTGCAGACTAGGCCTGATGTATATCATATAAGTAGGACATTTTAATACCACCAGTACCAAATCCATTGATTCTGTTTGTTACAAAATTGATATTCTCTTATATCTCAAATAAATAAACTCTTCAAAAAATAAACGTGGAAAAGGGGGCATCAACAAAACAAAACATTGCTCGCTATACGTAACTTTTACCTTGTAAGTTGGGCCAGTGTTTGGAATGTGCAAACCGTTTTCGAGTGACGTACTGTACCTGCATCTATATCCCCTGATTCTGACTCGCTTGCCAAATCTGAAGCAGCACTTTGTTGACACTGTTTTTTATGCTAATCCCACACACCACTTGCCATTTCAGAAACGGTTGCGCAAATTCTGGCAAGGTGGTAAATCCGTACAAGGCAAAACATGTTGTGATACATATTTCTAATATATGTCAACTACAGGTACTGTATGTAATTTATGACAGACACAGACATGGATTTTTTCCTTTGAATTCATGTGCAGCAGTCTTTGTTCGAATATTCAAATATTTCTGTGCACTAAAGAAAATAATATTACTCCATACTGATGTTTTCACATCACACTACTAAAGTCTTTTCTCATTGATCAATTAATGAGCACTGACACAAAACGAAATGGGCAGAGATTTGTGATGCATGCCAAAATGAAATCTGATCAGAATGAAAGCTCAGCCAATCAACATGCAGTGATTGAACTGACATTAATGCTGGCCAATAGCAGCTAACAGAAACTGAAGCTTTATGAGGAATCAGAATGCAAGCAGCATGAACTTCACTGAATGAAAGCACAGTTCAAAACCCAGCTGGTGGCTGCATTTGAGAAACGTTGCTCTAGACCTTCATAAAAGCAAAATAAATTTAAGGAGAAAAAACTTTCTCCAGCTTCATTATTTGAACTGCTGCGCTCGCTTCAAAACTGTAACATTTGACAGTTCTATTTTAAGGGATGTTTATCAGCCACCCAAATATAGCAGTTCAATTGAATATACTGCCATTTAGTGAATGATTTAAAAGTAGGGGTGGGGGAAGGCCAACTAATTAATTAGGTTGTCTACATCATCTCTTAAGTGCTGTAGAGGCAATGAAGCCTGGTTATATAAAAACAAAGCAATAGATACATCTCATTTTGTGGTGTTTTTATTGTTATTAATGTCATAGTTCAGTTGCCAGCCTCTGGAATTACATGTTATACTAGTTTTGTAAAATTGGGTCACCCTCAGAGCCTCTCTGAAAATTAGGCTGTCTCAGTAAGCAATATCCAGATTAAACCCAGTAATACATTAAATACTGTCCATGTAGCAGTAACATAAAATACAAGTGAAAACAAACACAGATATGGCAGACAGCTGCTTCAAGCATTCAGTGTATCAGTGTGTTCCAGTAGATTTGGGAATGTTTCTTGGCTGAGCACACTAAAGTTAAGTGCGCTTTCAGGTCAGGCTTTCTTAGGCAAGCGTAGGCTGTCTAGTTTGCCTCTGGGACTCTTGTCAAAGTGGGAAATTTCAGTGCATTGGCAACATGCATTGGCAACATGCATTGCAAGCCTCTAAACTAGAACTAGAACTCATTTAGAATTGTACTCTGCAAAAACAGATTGAACATTACAGTTGGTCTGAAAATATCTATATTGGTATATGTAAAGTTTCATTATCTTGCAAGTTTATAATAACCAATCTTTTTTTCCTCTTTTTTTTTTCTAGTACACTTTTTGGAACTTTGTGCCCAAAAACTTGTTTGAACAGTTCAGAAGAATTGCCAATTTTTATTTCCTAATAATTTTTCTAGTACAGGTAAGGCATACAGTAAACTATTATTATTATTATTATTATTATTATTATTATTATTATTATTAGTAGTAGTAGTAGTAGTAGTAGTAGTAGTAGTAGTAGTAGTAGTAGTAGTAGTAGTAGTATAAGTAGTAGTAGTATTTAGCGTTAAGTTCATATAAAGGTTGTAAGCAATACCTAATTTGCTCTATGTCATAAAATGGAATTACGGGACACTGCACCTTTTTAATAGTATGACTTTTTTTTAAGTTCCTCTATTGACCTTTAAATCTGTTTGAAACAATGTTATTTTTTCACTGTTAAAGTATCGCATTTTTTTTACACTAATAATTATTATGCAATCTTTATTATTATTTCAGTTAATAATTGATACCCCAACCAGTCCAATTACCAGCGGACTCCCACTTTTCTTTGTAATCACAGTAACAGCTGTTAAACAGGTGAGTCAAAGCAGAGATTTTGGGGTGTTTTTCGTGATGAACTGAAAGGGGAGCACTGCTGTGCAAGAGAAAGGCACATTTCCACACACCTTTCCTCAAGAATCTTGCAATAATTTGAAACATTCCATATCTGTTACTGATACTGCTGTGTTTGACATCCCTGTCTTCTGGGACAGAATGATTCAGTGGAATCAGATGGTTCAGTATGAAAAGAAAATGGTTTGGCACAGCAGCAGCAGAGCCAGGTGATTGTGTTTCAGCAGTCAGAGAGCCCAGGTTATAAATAATTCACTCATGCCTTTGATACTGGTGGGTTTCAGGGATTCAGTCGAGAGGGAAGCTACGTTTTTCACAAACTAATGAAGATTGTTGTTTTCTTTCTTCTTTCTTTTTCTTTTTCTCTTTCATACTTCATAAACAGTTCAGTTCTCCTCTCTTACTGCAGAGTATGTCAATGAGAACATCTTCATATAGAAATACTGTTATAACAACAAAGATGCTGCATCTTGTTGTGTGCAGGTTTCTTCTAAGTGTAGCTACAGCGGGGGTTTGAATTGTCAGGATGCTGTAAGCATTACATTACAATATGCTGAATGACTCGTGCACAAACAAGCCATTGAAAAGTTTTTTATACGGTTTAAATCTGACAAAAGCCCCATGCAATTGTTTGGGACAAGCAACATTGTTAAAATTCATACTTTAGGAAAGAATACATGGATTTACATAAACCTTTGCATGTATGGTCACAGCAGATCACTTGCTTGAAAGCGGTTGCTGCTCCATCGAACTCTCTTAGGGAAAGTCACAGGACAGCTAGCATACTGAAAAAGCAGGTAAAGAGTTGTGAGGAAGGTGTGGTTCGTTTCTTGTTCTAATGTTCTGCCTGTGTGGTCCTGAGAGAGTTCATTAACACACAGTATTCTAATAGACCCCTATTATGCAGATATGACTGTAACAAGCATATTTCAAAGCCATGAAGCAATGAGCTATGTCTTATAATGCTTTGGTGTGTGAATTTCAAATTATGCTTCCTGTGAGAAATGCTTAGGAGGAGTTTTTATGCAGCTTTTCTCCTGAAGTATTCATTATATTGACACTTGCATTAGCTTGAGCTTAAGCTGAAGCTGCAGTACTGTAAATATATAGCACACAGCAGAGGAAGTGGCCAACAGAGTGAAATAGCAGGAAAATTAAATACTATCAAAGACAATTCCTTTGGTTAGAATTTACAAAAAGATAATGGGTTCTATTTTACTGATCTAAATACTGCTCACCTACATTATATTTATGATTATTAAGTGTTTCAGTAAATCAGCCCTGAGGGAAACACCTGCAGAATTAATACAGGGTTAAAGAGGGGTGGTATTAAAATCCACCACTGTTTAGATCATTAAAATACTGTATATTGGAATTTAAGAATAACACTGTATACAAATATGATACAAAAACATCCAAACATTTGATGATATATTTAAGGGATAATGGCATTACTGTGGCATGTTACAAGACAATAACGTAACAGAGTCGTTATTTGAAAGAGGGAGTTTCATTATTACTGAGGAATACGCCACAGCATTGCTGTTATCAGTGTTCTACCAGAACTGTTTAAATGTATTTATTTCTTTACCTCTGTCTGTAATCATTGTAGTTCCCTGAAAGAGTTCACTGTTTGAGAGAAGGGTTCGACCCTGGGAAGCGTTTCATCAGGAAGCACTGGTTTTAGAACAGGTGTTAATTAGTGTCCTTTTTTTCCTTTGCTGAATAATATCAGAACGACTGACCTCCAAGAAGACAATGGGATGGTATTATTTAGGGTACAACTACTGAGAAGCTTGATGAAAGCACTAGTTGAAACCTTTGTCTATTAACTTTGTACAAATATTTAATACATTAAACAGTGTAACAGTTCAATCAGAAAATATGCATATTTCATTAAGCTAATAGATACTACTTAGGGGTAGAAATAAGAACACCCCTTTACGATCCACATTATTTCCCTGTTTTTTGGTGCTATTCAATTAAACTTCATGACCTAAGAGGAAGATCCCCCAAACACACCACTGTGCAGTATTCACAAAAGTGAGAAAAACTGTTATCACTCTAAAAGCATTTAATTTGAAACTCATGGATACTGTGCCTTTATGTTGCCAAAAAATTGTTAAGTAACACCTGTGCTGTATACACCTTTATTGAATTCCCTGTTTAGTGTTCACCTTTAGCATATAATAACTTTAAAAAAAGGTGAAGCTAATAATAACATTGTTTTGAAGTACAGTATAGTAACAGCAATATTAAAAATGGTAATAATTCCAGTAACAGTCATATAAATAGTAGTCAAAATATGAATAATGATATGTAATGCAAGGAGTATTTGATGCGTTCATGTTTCACAAAGCGTATTCATAACTTGTGACAAGATGTTTCATCAGTTGGTTTAGCCTGTGGTGAAGCTGTCAGGTTTGAACACAGATGAGCATTTTAACTCCTGTGCAAAGATCTAGTAAGCACCTTCGTGGGAAGCATCTTTAGTTTTGATATTTAATAGCTTGGAGCATCAGTGTAAACGTATGTCGTCTTGCACAGCGATCAGCTAAGAGCCTAAAGCCACCTTTCTGTTTTGATGCATACAGTCAAGCTTTGTAGGAGCTTAATTTTAAAAAATGTATCCAAATGCATCTTGGTCTGTGCTGATTCCACTATTTTCCAGGGCTATGAAGACTGGCTCAGACACAAAGCAGACAATGCAGTGAACCAGTGCCCTGTCCACATCATTCAGCATGGCAAAGTGGTGAGGAAGCAAAGCAGAAAATTGCGGGTGAGTAGTACTTCAAACAAGAGAGATGGTCACACACCAATGCCAATCAAGTGTAGCTGTTTGAATTTGTGTATTATGTTTATATTACTTGTAAATGTATGCTGACCCCTGGGCCTTACTTAATCAACACAGGGCTTAGGCCTGTGAACAAAACAGTGGATTAAAATAAGTTCCCTGGCAGACGTGGTAACAATACTGAAACATGTTAGCCTTGTCCATCAATTTAAAATCACCCTGCCAAATGTAATTGTTATTTTCCATCCATCCATCCATCCATCCATCCATCCATCCATTATCTGTAGCCGCTTAATCCTATAGAGCAGTGGTTCTCAACCCTGGTCCTGGGGACCCACTGTTTTTGTTCCAACTGAGCTCAATTAAGTAATTGAGAGCTTGGTTGGAACAAAAACCAGCAGGACAGTGGGTCCCCAGGACCAGGGTTGAGAACCACTGCTGTAGAGGGTCGCAGTGAGCCAGAGCCTAACCCGGCATAATTGTTATTTTGTTAATTGTAATTATTAGTTGCAGCTAGGAAATTGTAAATTGAAACCAGCTGCCAAAATATAAAGAGAGAACAGTCAGTCTGTTCAGGGTCTCTCCTGTGTGAAGAGCCCTGACTGTGAGTCGTAACGTAAACAGGTACTGCTGTTTTGTTTCAGGTGTAAAACATGTTTGTGTTTTATTCAGGAAATGGCTTAGCCGTATGATTGTATAGTTAGGAAACCTGTGTTCAGTTTTAGTTTAGTGCTCTAGAACTGAGCTAGGTTTTTGTTTTGTTTTATTTATTTTTGTGCATAAATAAATAGCGCAACCGCACATTTAAAATCCAAATATATATATTAGTGTGCTGCCATATTAAAATGAGCATCCAAAATATCCACAATACCGCCACACCTGTGGTATAATTATCAGGTGCTCGTGATATTTCACCTTTTACATGAGGTCACATAACTGGGCATTCTGACTGGAGCGAAGGACTTTCTAATGGGTGTGTGCATTACGTTATTGTGACATATCATCAGGAGAGACTTACCGTTGCACAACGTCGGCCTGCCGCCCCTCACAAACCGTGCACAATGACCACTTATTCATCAGGTCCATTCCAACCCACGACAGCCTTGTGGACATTGGCAACTCTGCAAATATGAACCCATGCATGGCACAAAGGGTTCTGCATAGGCTGGGCTACAATGGGTGAGTGGCCAGTGGAAACACCCATGCAAATGTACAGTGCAGAAAGCACAGGGCTGCAGTATCATGGTCTATGGTGCGATTTGGTTCAGTGGAAAGACTGAGTTGGTGTTCATTGAGGGATGTCTCAATTTGGCATGTTACATTGCTATCCTTCAGAACCATCTCATACCATTGTTCAGCCAAGGGGTTTTGCAGTTTACGCTGCACCATCTGCAGGAAGATGACACCACATGCCAGACATCCAGAATCACCACTGCCTGGAAGAGACGAGAGAGGCTGCAGCTCCCTGGACTCCTCAGTCAATATAGATCCCTGTTGAGTTCAATTCTGAGCGTAGTCATTTCAAACTCAAAATGTATTCAGCAAGAAGACTATCTTATGGTATTCTATGGAGCTGTGGATAATACAGTAGTAATATCACTGTCACATCAACATCCACATTGATTTAATTACATATCAGCTTAATTCAGCTTAAGATTTTTTTTTTTTTTTTTAAAGACAATACTGACCACTACATGGTAATCATTCTGAAGGGGGATGCGCATGCATGATGTTGCAAGGACTGCTTTGCCTGTACTAAACTCAAAATAATCCTTACAATATGCCACCCCTATGCTGTTCTTGGTCCAGCTTGTAAGTGCAAATTAGGTATTAGGGACCTCTCTGCTCTTATTATGCACAGCCCTAGAATTGGTCCACTAAGACACTTATAGATTTTTTTTTTTTTTTTTAAATGGAGTTTCTTGGCTAGGGTGCAAAGAGAATTAATCATCTTTCTTTGATTGACCTCGGTTGAATGCAAGTCCTGGCAGAAGTGCTTTTATCTTGTTAAGCTCTCTATATAAAAGTAGTTAAATCCATGGAGCCTATGCATACAGACTCATGCCACATCCACCTGATGGGAGGCCCACACCAACAGTAAATGAGAATCTAAGCTATGAAATTGATTTTTAAAACCTTAATTGCTCCTCCTTTTACCTTAATAAATAAAGAAATGTATTATTTATGCCGCCGTTAAGATTAGCTAATTATAGTAGAGACTGGTAGGCTTTCTACACAAATGGATTTCTTATTAAGCATCCCCATAAGCACAAAGACCCTGAATGAGCCCCACTGCATCAGCAGCTCTCCACCTAAGGGGAGTCCTGCTTTCCTGTGTCTTTTGGAATGTTTTTTCATTTATTGATGCAGGTGACAAGTCCGGTTGATCTGCTAGGTCCATGCCCTATGTTTGCAAACTAAATAAAATAAGTACCCACTGTGAACCATTTCTGTTGCCTTTTCAACGTGATGCCATGTAATGTACAGGGTGTTGTTGTGCATCACAAAACAAATAGCTAGGGAGGTTTTTTTACACATTATATTACACTTTGTGGTTTTTTTTTTAGTTTTTTCTTCTGTTAAATATGTTTTTATTAAGATACTTTCAACAAGTTGAAACATCTGCCAATTGTTTTATTTCTTGTTGTCGTCATTTTCAGACTCCATCCTGTTAGTCTGCTGTGTTTGTTCTCCTCTCAGGTTGGAGACATCGTCTTGGTTAAAGAAGATGAAACTTTCCCATGTGATTTAATCTTCCTGTCATCAAGCAGGGAGGATGGGACGTGTTTTGTAACAACTGCCAGCCTGGATGGAGAATCCAGCCACAAGGTAAAGAAATGTGCTTAATGTGAAAAGACCAGTGAAAATAGAGATCTCATTTAAAAAAAAAATGTTAAAGCCTGAGACTTTTTAAATCATCCCTGTGTCTATTGTATCTGCACTATATTGATATTATGCAAGATGTGTTGTGTGTGTTTGTGTGTAACAGAAACCTTAAAACAGAGACCCATTATATATAAGAGCATGAAAGAATCACAATGCATAATACACGTTGAACTTCAAAATGTGTTTTTAAACTTGCATAGCTGTACATGTTCTCCTGAATAACAAGGACATGTTTTTTAGCTATAGGATTGTACTTTCCAAGACACAGTAGCATCACAACATTGAATGGTTATATAATAGAGCATGAGGGATGTTTGTGGGCTATTTGGGTCACGATCTGAGTAACCTGCCACATCCTATTAAATAATTTGAGGATTTGGAAATGTTAAATAGCTTAACAGGCACCTTTTTTATTTATTTATTTATTTATTTATTTAGGTTCATTTTAGAGGGAGAAGTGAAACCAGAATGACCTTGGAGCAGAAATTTAGAGAAGCTCACCTGGGAATTACAAAAATGCAGGATGCTTCATGCTATATGTGTCACAGCAGTCGTCTTGCCAAAAGAGTAAACAGTCAAACCTGTACTGCAAACTATAAGGTGTAGGAGTTCCAGTCAATACCTACTGCTTAAAAAAAAAAAAAAAAAAAAAGACTTTATTAACCACTTCAGAATGCAAGGGATAACATTGGGGCCCAGAAAAGGAAGGCAGAAGTTGGAAGAGTCTGTGAGGCTACATGAGCATCAAATTGTACCTGCTCCCTCTAATAACAAAACATTCACAGCTAGGTATTTGGGAATCCCATAGATCAATATGGGATTATTATACTTCTTGTTAATGTTTGCTTTTTCTGTTTTTTCCAAGACCTACTATGCTGTACAAGACACAAAGGCATTCCGTACAGAGCAAGAGGTGGATACGATAAACGCAACCATTGAATGTGAACAGCCCCAGTCTGACCTTTACAAGTAAGATTACAAAACTGGAGTTTGATACATACTTGAGTCTGCGTGTCATAGGCAAATCCTTTAAGAGTGAGCGAAAGCTGTAGAGTGGTATAAAAGCCTGTAGAACAACATGAAAAAATATAAGTTTGTATGAATCATGAATGAACTGATACATCTCATTCACAGTTTTTGTAGCCTGGAAGAAATTCAGGCAGTTCCCTGGCAAACCCTTTGTGATCAATACGTCTGCCAATCAGCCTATCCCAGCTAGTGCTTTTAAGTAACAAAGCCCCTCAAAGCACAGCAAGCTGTAACATCAATTAATGCACAATAGCCTGTTAATGGAGCAGTGTTTGTTTAATTTATCAAACATTACATTAATTTAATCTTCGTCCTGAAGTTACTGGAGCAGAAATGTCTAGAGAAGGATTTAAGACAAGAAATGTATAATGATTTGTCACCTCGGTTTATCTGTGAAAATGTCTTACCATTTATTATGTCTGTTTAGGTGCACATGAGTAAGTCAGTTGTCCACTTTTTATACTCTGGCTGTTACAATGTAACGTTTTGGTACAAAAATGCCCCAGAGACTTTTCTAACTGGATCAAAGACGTAGCAGTGAATGTGGAGTCAGAGTAGTCATCCCTTACCTTCTGATGCAAGAGGTTCACAACAAAGAAGCCAAATATTAGAGATATTATTTACAAAAATTCAAAAACATCTAAACGTGTTGGTCTTTATAAGGGAGTCACGTTGAGAAATGTTTTGTATCAAAGACTTGTCAAGAAACACTCCTTTTTGAAAGCTTTGGTTTTTATTGAAAAGATACAGCCCGAGCATAACAGCAAAAAGTTAAATCAGCTTTGATCATGTGATTTGTATGTACATGTAATAATAATAATAATAATAAAATTGTAATTTTGACCTTCACAATATATTTATATATATATATATATATATATATATATATATATATATATATATATATATATATATAAATCTTGGAGTGATAACAAACCCACCATTTTACCTAAGTGGTGTCAGAATAAAAATTCCTCTTCCTTTGTATATTCTGCAGAGTGGTGTAGTGACACAAACATACTGTCACTGTTGAACCAGAGGAATCCTTCACATACAGTATGGGACCAAATGCATATGACTTGTTTAATGATGGTTGGAAACCCTAGGATTTTGATAATATCTTTATGTAGGTTTCCCTCGAAGAGAGCCAGATTGCAGGAAGGTGTCTAAAGTAAAACAGCTTTTGGAGCTGAGCAAGATCTACAGCAGTCATGGTGATACAGCTTCAGAACAATAGTAGCCATGCAGCATGTGACCTAGGAAAAAAATTGCAGTCAGACAGTTGGAGCAGATTTGTTCACCTGCATTAGTTAAATACAGTATATCACATTTGAACAATTATTGAGTTTATACATTTGTGTAAAGTGTTTTGCACAGCTAGAAATAATTAAAAAGAATACCTGAATCAAAATACCTGAATCAGGGGACTCCCGAGTGGCGCATCCAGTAAAGGCTCTCCCCGTGAAGTGCAGGATGCGCCCTATAGCCTGGAGATCACAGGGTTGCATCTGGGCTATGTTTGTGCCGACCGTGACCGGGGGTTCCCAGGGAGGTCTTAGGTCGGCAGGGAAATCCAAGGTTCACCGTGCACCAGTGACCCCTGTGGCTCATAGGGCGCTTGCGGGTCTGCAATGGAGCCATTCAGATCTGTGTTGTCCTGCGAAAAATGACGGATTGGCAGGAACACGTTTCGGAGGACGCGTGTTTCAACCTCAGTTTCCTTAGTCGCCGGGGGGTTGCAGCGGTGAACCGGGATAAAAATAATAATTGGGCATTCCAAATTGGGGAGAAAACAGGGGTAAAAAAAAACATTGGCAATGACTAAATTAAAAAAAAATAATAATAATAATAAAAAATACCTGAATCAAAATACCGTGTGGTTTGTTTTCAAATTTCTAAAGGAATTTTAAAAAATCTATATTGGAAGTCTATCAATACTTTAGACATCACATCAAGACATTTAGAAGGGCTCCTCAAGGACTTGTCAAAACCTAAGATTAAAACAAAAACTAAACAAGTCCTGTAACGTAGAGTTAATGGCAAATATTTGTCAAGCTTCCAGGAAAGCTCCATCCATTAGATATGATAGTAATTGGAATTGTATTTCTTGCATTAACGTAACATAGGGGTAGGCACTGAAGAAAATATCTGTTACTAATGAATTCCACAGATCGGACAAATTATCACCTGGGCCATGTAAGAGTATCTCAGATCTTTATAAACTTTGCAAAGGTTGGAGCTGCTGCAGTAGAGGGGCCATTTCTTCTTCTTCATTTCTAAGACTACCTTGGATATTTATTACATTTTCTTGTTATAAAACCCCCTTTCCCGAGTAGCATATGATCTTGTGCTTCCCCTGCGAGGTATCAGATGTTAAATAAATGGTGTTTGCTGCTGTGGAGCCAGACTAAGCTCTTTTTGTTTTATTTTATTGCCTGCAGATACGTTGGCCGCATAAATATTTATCAAGACCGGGATGAGCCTACAGCCAGGTAATTTGGTATTTGTAGTCTCATGGTTAAGTAAAGAAAGTTAAACGTCACGCTTATTTTATGTTCATTGTCCGAGTTTGTTTAATTGCAGATTAAACAAGATTGCAAAAAAAAAAAAAAATACTAAATAAAATCTTAATCTTCCAGAGATGCATAATGATTAAAATTAATCTTATTATACATCACTTTATCTTCTTCAGTCTTGTTTCTAGACTAGAGCGAGTGGAAAGCCACATTTTCTTGTTTTTATCAAAAGAACACAACTGTATTTCTTTAAGGAAAGCAATATGGTTTTGTTAAAAGCTTTGGCTAGTGATGTGGCTCTCAGAGTGCATCAGTATAAGCATGGCCATACATTAGTTCAATTACGCAAAATAGAAATGTTTCTGAAGTTTTATGGTGGTACTTTTTAAATTGCTTTTATGCACCTGAAATTGTTAGCAAAATCAGCATGCCCTGCCCTACCCACTAACTAATATGTTGCATTTCATGTGTTTGATAAGAAACTGGCTAATTATTTTATTATATTTTGATACATGTTTACAGGCCTTTGGGATCCGAAAATCTACTTCTTAGAGGAGCTACCTTAAAGAACACAGAACACATTTTTGGTCATTTAAATAATTTTTATTTTTTGGCTTATGATGTTTAATTACAAATGTCATTAATGTTTGTATGATCCAGGAATTTTGTCTAGAGTCTAGACAGTTAAGAAGAAATGCTAGTCTAAATGCAGTAATACAAATGATACTGTATATTCCAATTTAAAATAGTAATAACCTAATGCAATATAATCATTTAAATTTGTTTAAAAAAAATGTGCAGATGCTGGTCAGAGTTTTATAGTTTGTTCTTAGTCATTATTTACTTAGTTTTTCCTGCTACTGTATTCCTCTTGCTAGATTTTAATTAACATGGTCATTCTGGACTAACTCATTCCTCTCATTTTAGCTGTGGTCATATACACTGGCATGGAGACCAAAATGGCTTTGAATTACCAGTCTAAGTCACAGAAAAGATCTGCTGTGGAGAAGTAAGGTTACCTTGTAAAAGTAGTTTTGTTTTCCCAAGTTAAAAAGCAGGATATGTGATCCATGTACTGTATTCATTAATGTTTCTGTTAGTAATGCAGCACTGAAATATTTCAAACCAGACATTTTGCTGACAGCAACTGCCTCATTGTTTAAATGTGATCTGCAATCAGATAAAAATCTACATTAATTGATCTTGTGGTGATAGGAAACAGACTTGATAGAAAATCAACAACTTTCCAGCTCATTCCTGCTGTAGGCAAGAGAGTCACTCTGCTCAGTGATGAGGTTAAAAGCTGCCCTTTGGGAAGAGAAAGAGAGGGGAATTACTGAGAAACTGGTGCCAAATATTTTGTGCCTGACCACATGACTTACAGATGATCTTGGCTGTCAGGGAGGCTTTCAGCCACTCTAGTGATCTGCGTTCCACAGAAACCCATTTTGACCTCCAATTCTCAATGTTGTATGCAAATACAAAGACAAAGAAATCCTACTGTATCCCAGTTAGAATCACAATATTCCATGTATCCTTAGTTATGTATCTGAAATGCTGCCAAATGTATTTCAAATACGAGGTAGGGGTTTACTGGAATGCATATTACAAATACCCACTTGCATGCTGATGTTGAGATTGAGAAATTGTTCACTGCATTCAAAGACCGTTCTTAGTTTTGTCAAATTGAATTGCAGCAGGGAACAGGTGCTCTCACTTACATTGCCTGGCAATGTTGTTAATCATTCCCTCGTTGAAGGGCAGGTGTTCCTAAGTAGCTGCTTAGGGGGTTGAAAGGTATGCCCTGAACTAATCAGACCTCCTCAGTTCCAGTAGGGGATTATTTTACCCTGTGAAAGAGTTATTTTAGATGCCAGTCAGAGAAGCATTTTTTTTTTAATGGGAGGTGAGGGGTGATAAGTAATAAGGTCTATATTCTAGTATGTAACATGAGCAAGGAAGTCTATACTGAATTTCCTTTCTTGACTTTTTAATTGCAGTAAAGTGCTGTTTTCCATAATGATGTTGGCTGCTTTGTTGATCTATTTACTTAAACTTCATTTCTTATTTTATTTCTAGTGACTTTTTGTCCTGAAGTTGAATGAAAAAGTGTAGTTATAATTTACAATGCTTGTTCAATATTATGTTTGCCCACACAGGTCTATGAATACCTACCTGATTGTCTACCTGTGTATTCTGATCAGTAAAGCTATGATCAATACAGTAATGAAGTATGTTTGGCAGAGCGACCCTAATCGAGATGAACCTTTTTACAACCACAAAACAGATTCAGAAAGGCAAAGGAACACGGTAAATTACCCAAAATATATTTATCTTCATGCATTTTGATTTATGAAAATGTTCCGATGCCAAAAGGTTTATATTTAGTATCTAGTTCATTTGTTTACCTTTGATTCACACGGTTTTGGCCAGCATCATAAGGGGTGGTGGGGTGGTGGGGGATGTATTCAAATGATCTCAACAGATGTGGGCTGTCGTCACACACGTTTTTTTGTTTCTGTTGCAGCTCCTTAAAGTGATTACAGATTTTCTGGCCTTCATGGTTCTATTCAACTACATCATCCCTGTGTCCATGTACGTCACCGTGGAGATGCAGAAGTTCCTGGGTTCCTATTTCATAACCTGGGATGATGACATGTTTGACAGTGAACTCGGAGAAGGTGCTCTAGTTAACACCTCTGATCTAAATGAAGAGCTCGGACAGGTATTTAAAGCTGAGCACCTTGAATGTTGGATACAAGGGTCTTTCCGAAATAAATGTTCTTCTCAGTACTGCTGAAATGTATACATTATGGCCCACTTTCATATTATAGATAGAACATTTGGACCGAGTATTGTGTTGCATAGGGAGATGTTAAAGTCATGCTGCTCAGTAGAAAGGGAGAAAAAGGTTGAGAAAAATGGTTGCTTTAATGCGCCTGGTGGTTAATAGTCTATGCATTTCCATCAGGAAAACATTAAGTTGCACCAACAGTAGTGGACTTTGGATTTATTGTTTCACTTTGTTTTGTATTGTTAAATATTTTCTTTCTTTTGGTCGTAAAATCAGTTGGGTTATGTCTGGTAGTCTGGTTGGTGACAAGGCTGCAGTTCATCATATGTCAGTTTCCAGTGGTGGTTTGCTTTTAGATTGTTGTTTATCAGCTGGCCAGGCAAGATAATGGCTGCCTTGCTCTTGGAAAGCTGGTAGGAACTGCAAGTTAAATACCATTTTGATTCCTATTTATGGAAAGTTAAAGATGTGCTGTCACATGATGCTGACTTTAACATTGATTGCTATGGATGAATATTTAGGAGGGAGCAGAACATCTTCTTCTCAAACATAAAAACCCATTTGCACTGAGAGAATGGGTTTGGAATGTTAATAGGAACACAGCCATAGCACAAAGGGGATGTTATAGCAGGAAATATCCACCTGAAGCCTGTCTAAGAAGCAAACTAGACATTTCTGAAAAAGGGTATCAGAATGAAAAATAAAGCTGGGTGAATGTATTTATGCAGGGTATAACTGTTGACCATGTGTCTTGTTGGTTTAAATCTGCCCCAGAACACAAAGCTCAACACCCTTGATAAGCTGAATACTTGCAAAGCATGTAGGTATGACGTTTCACACTGACCTGACAATCTCCTCGTGCCAAGCTAACAAACTGACCTTGTGGGCTGGAGCACAGCATGCCACCAACTCGGTGGCACTGTTGGTGTCGACCCCTATGAAATGAAAATAATAACTTGGATTTGCTCTTTTTGCAGATCGAATATGTTTTTACAGACAAAACGGGAACCCTAACGGAAAATAACATGGAGTTCATTGAGTGCTGTGTTGATGGACACGTCTATGTACCTGACGCCATCTGTAATGGACAGATTCTGACCGGTACTGTTGGCATGGACATGATTGACTCTTCCCCTGGAGCAGGTGGAAAGGTAAGATTAACAGGAGAGCACGGTCAAGAACTGAAGTGTGTGATCTCATTGTACTGTTTTGAGGGTTGAGGGGGTATTGCATTCTGCAGCATACTTCCCATCCTGTCAATTGTGAATTGGAATTGTGAAGTGCAAACCAAACATGTTAGACTACTGTATAAAAGGGATTGAAGCACAATTCATTTGAAACACTTGTAGAGGGACAGAGACAGAGCAATACAGTTTATGCAATGTCAGGGTATCCTGTAGGGATGTAATGTGAGTTCTGAGTGGTTAGTGTTTTTTATGTTTGCTTGTTAAGCCAATAATGGATAGTAAATTTGTACTGGGTCACTGGGTTTCTGTATTACCTAGTTCAACATGTTTTTCAAAGCGGTATACTACATTTGAGATAATCAAGCACTCATGACAGCAGAATTGTGTGTACACCCCACTTTTTTGTGTATTACCTCTTTGTCCTGCAGTTTACAGAAAACGAGACTAAGGTGTCTACTATATACAATTAAGGCTATAATTGCTCCATTGTCAGAAATAGTACCAAAAATGGTTAATGCATGTTGCTGTCCCAAGACCGTTATTTTTGAGCTCATCATAACTCTATGTCAAGGGAATGTTGGTGCACCATACTTGCTTTACATTAGCAGTAGATACAGTCTAATGTATTTCATATTTACTTAATGTTGTCTAGTAAAAAAAAGCCTTGCACACGATAAGTTTATTAAATTGAATAGGACAGCATAATTATTTATAATACCACTCCTAGCACACTTACTGAATTTAGGGCTTGAATAAGGGGAGGCAAGTTATGTAGTTTGAATTATCTTCCTTTGGTAGCCCAATTAAGATGACGTTTCTCACTTCTAGTCAGGGGTCTGCTTCTACTCAGTCTTACCTCCTAGAGAGACATTCAGGTCAAGTGACTTTGCCAAGGTCACACAGTAATCAGAGTTGCGATTTCAACAGGATCTCCTGGCTACTGTTCCTCAATTGTAATCTACAGAGTGTACCGTCTCCAGACAGACCATAGCCGACTGCAGGCCAACCTGATCTTAGAAGAATTAAAGTTATTATAGCTTGGTATTGTGTTTTCTGGCTTTTTCCTCTGAATTGTGAGAATCCATCACTCTGCTGCCATCTACATGAGAGTCACTCTTGCATTGCAATGCAGGCTGAAATCTGATAGTGCAGAGGCTTGTCTCTGATTAGGATTGGTGGCTAGATATAACCTGGTCTTTCTCCAATAGGTTACCAGTTCGTTTATAGCCCAGGTAATTGGCAGAAGTAATTTTGAATTGGAGTTCTCCTCTTAGTATGTGCATAATTCATTCAGTACCCCAAACTGTGACTGACCACCAGCTGAAATTGAGAGAGGGGTTCTAAACTAGATTAAATAACTTAGTTTGAACTCATTGGAAAAACATTGGAATCCCACATAGTTGTAAAATAAATAAATAAATAACCTTTCGGAACAGGTTTTACAACCAAAGAAAAATCTCTGTGCTTGCTTTGCTATGCAGTCTTCCTGGCTTTTTTCCACTCTGCAAAGTAATTTCAAAACTCAAGGTTCTGTACATTCTTATAATTGATTTTAAAACACCCAAATGAGACTTCCCCTTTAAGTAAGATATGAGGATCCCAAACCAGGACATGTACTCTAATCACCATTGTCCTATTTATATGATTGCATCGCCATAGGAACTAAAATACCCACCAAGGCAGGCTTGACTCATTCGTAGGGTAGTATTTTTTTAAAGCTCTGAATGACTTAATTCTGTTTGCTGTTGGTCAAGCAAAACATAAAAGGATATTGGTTATGTCCAGCTTATTTCCAGTTACCATTGCTGATTTTTTACTCTGTGTCGGCGTGTTCCCCACAGGAAAGAGAGGAGTTGTTTTTCCGGGCCCTCTGCCTTTGCCACACAGTCCAGGTGAAGGAGGAAGAAAGTGTGGATGGGATAAAGAAAGGGCTTCAACCGTGTGGAAAATCCTCCTCTGTTTACATATCGTCCTCCCCAGATGAAGTGGCCTTGGTCGAAGGGATGAAGAGGTAACGATAGGCTGTCTGAAACAGAAGGCTGGCATGGAAATAATTGAGTCAAAGTCTCAGCTTGTACACCTTACATCTTGATTGATTTCAGCTTATATGTCTTAATATCTGCTTGGGGGTAGTAATGACCAATTAAATCAGCCCAGGCACTTCATCAACAGGAAGGTCAAAAGACAATGCCCCATTGCATTTATCACTTTCCAACATACATATCCCACTTAAATGCTGCTGACCTATAAATATTCTAAAAACCTGTCAAGGTAGAGTTGCTGCTGCTGGAAACTACTTTCTGATATCGTTTAGTTCAGATTTTTTTTCTTTCTCTTTTAGACTTGGTTTCACATATTTGAGACTCAAAGACAACCATATGGAGATATTAAACAGGGATGACGATATTGAAAGGCAAGTATCCCTAATGGAGTTCAGGGTCGATTCTGCAAACCTTATAAAACCTAAAATGTGCTAACGTTTGCTATTCAGTGGAGCTAAAAACTAATTTATTTACTATTACCAGGTTTGAGTTGATGGAGGTACTGAGCTTTGATTCAGTTAGACGGCGGATGAGTGTCATTGTGAAGTCAAGCACAGGTAAATGCACTCGTCAGACCATCTCTAATGTTTTGCTTCTTTTCCTGCAATGCAGTGACATACTGTAGCATAAACATGCATGTATTTGTACAAGCAGTGAGATATTCACAGAAGTAACAAGTACGATGGGTACAACCATTTTGAGACAGTATATACAATACCAAAAACCATAGAAGGGTAATAATTCAAATTTTAACAGTAAAACACTGTTTATGTATGGTAAAAGTATGTAAGGCAAATGGATGTGATCAGGGTTTGTTGTAAAGCTAATGAATAAATGCAGTAAATCTTACCTATAAGAGAGTTTCTTTCAGCACTGCATATTGCTTGTTATTGTATGGTCAAATAGTTTAAGGTGGGTTTGGTTAACATTGTATATTTTTGTTCTTGTATTTTCATTGCAGGAGAATATTATCTTTTCTGTAAAGGAGCAGATTCTTCCATTTTTCCCAGAGTTATTAAAGGCAAAGTTGACCAAGTTCGAGCCAGAGTCGAGCACAACGCTGTGGTAAGATAGAGCTTGGGATCGTATAGAAATAGATATTCATGCAAGGTGCTGTCTCTGTTGACCCAGTGACATTCGATCAAAAATGTGACAGAAACTCAGTCAAGCAGACAAATGCTCATGTCTTCCTCAGTGTAATGCTAGATAAAAATGGTTGCTATGGAGTACAGTATATAGAACAAATCTACTATTTGGAAGTCACCTTCTTAGTTGTGTTCCTATTTATGTTTTTCTTTGGTAGCATGCTCTTGAGCACCAGTCGGCAGCCCATAAACATATTTAAAACCTGTTTGTATTACTCTGTTTCAGGAGGGCTTGAGAACACTTTGTGTTGCCTATAAAACTCTCGCACAAGATGAATACGAGAGTGTCTGCAAACAGATAAACACTGCGAAACTGGCCTTGCACGACAGGGATAAAAAGTTGGCTGAGGCTTTTGATGTTATAGAGCGAGATCTGATTCTGCTTGGCGCAACTGCTGTGGAGGACAGGTTGGCATTCCTCTTTACATTTACACACAGATCTATTAGCCAGTGGGTATTTGTATTGTGTGTATGTGTGTGTGTTTTTAATTCCCCTACCATTATGAAGATGTATACACATTTCAACTCAAGCCATAGGGAAAAAAGCGCTTTGCTCCTTTGTTGGCACATTGATTGAAGAGCCTTTATGACTGAACTACCCCTTTCCACCCTTGAGAGGTTGATCCCTTCTGGGCTAAATGTGCGTAGCATTGTAATCACTGCTTAACTGAAACTGTTCTGCAGACAAACAAACTACTTCAGCCAACAAGGCAACAATTCCTACCATTATACAAATTGCAAAGGAAACTGGCAAATGCTGTGGTGCTGCCCAGGGTCCATGTTCTGAGCTGTCCTTCAGCTGCCCAGCTTCTGGTGCCTTGCAAAAAGCCAATGGCTTCTAGTCAGAAGCAATGGAAATTGCATGATAAGTAAGGGACATATGGAACGTGTGACATTGTGAAGAATTGTCACTGCAACTTAAACACTGTGACACTTGGGCACATGTCAAGTAATGCTCAACCATGCATTCAGCATAATTTGCACTGTTTCAGCCTTGTCTTGTCCTGTTCACATTGTTATGCCTGATCTGTCCCCAGCAGCTGGACTGTGTTTGCAAGCAAATTGGAGACCTTGCTATGCTGGCACTATGCCAATGATGTCATTACGCTTAAGGATATTTAGTTACTATCTGTTCATATAGATTATGTAATACACAATTTGATGAACGATCAGATGGTGTTGTGCCATGGTCTGTAAGCACAAATTAACGTGATGATAACAGGTCACCTATTAAGTACACATTATTCTGGCAATAACAGTTTTTTTTATACGCACCGCAAAAGTTACAAACATTACCGAGACGACTGTGAAGATTTAATATCCGTAGTTTGTATGCTCTAGTTCAATTAAGAAAAAATAAAACACATAAACACGTGACTTGGAGAAATTAGTATCCTCTATCAGTTTAGAGTTTTGTATAGTGTGTATCTAATTGTGGTGAAACCTGGATTGTACATTATTCATTAGTGACTACAAAGGTGGGGGTGCAGAATTCAGTGCTGTACCAGTCTTGGCAGTCACAATTGCTATAACTCATTTTTGTGGGGTAAAATGAAGAACAAACATCCCAGCCCGTCATTTTGCGTTGGTAATAAATTGATAACATTTAGGGTGCCACTGCACTTCTGGGATGTCTTGCTTTATCAACGATAAAGAAAACTGCCAGCAGATTCATGTTCATTAATTAAAGTCGACAGCCACAGTAAAGAAATATGCAAGTAATACCATTTCTGTCTGCATGCTGCAGTAGGATTTGGTTAAACTTTGTCTCCTGGTTTACGTATTAACAATCTGTCCAAGCTGCTAATGTGTGCTATCTGTCTGCATGCTGCAGTAGGATTTGGTTAAACTTTGTCTCCTGGTTTACGTTAACCGAAGGTCTGCATCAATAAAATGACAGTAGAGACTATGGATTTCCACCTGCAGTAGTAACCGGTGTATCAGGACTGTCCTAAGTATTAAGCGTGAGGTGAGTGTTCAAGGCTCTCAGTGTGTTTCTCTTTGTTTCTCAGACTCCAGGATAAAGCTGCTGACACTATAGAATCCTTACACAAAGCTGGCATGAAGGTGTGGGTACTGACGGGAGATAAGATGGAGACGGCAGCAGCCACCTGCTACGCCTGCAAGCTGTTCCACAGGAACACGCAGATCCTGGAGCTCACCACCAAGAGAACCGAGGAGCAGAGTCTCCACGATGTGCTCTTCGACTTGAGCAAGACCGTACTGAGGCACTGCGGCAGCCTAACCAGGGACACTGTATCAGGGTATCTGTCCATCATTTCACCCGGCCAGTTCAAGAGTATACAGTGCACTGTTTCGACAGGTCATTCTCAGGTGTATCAATCACCCCAACTTTGAAGCACTAGTCTCTCAATCGTATAATCTTAGGGCACTTAAAACTACCTGGAATGGAAAAAACACCAAGTGACCAAATTAATATTCCAGTTCCAAGCATTGCAGTTCAATGAAATCCATCCCATGTTGTTTGTGTTTTAGGCTCTCCCATGACGTGCCTGATTATGGTTTAATTATTGATGGAGCGACGCTGTCTTCAGTCATGAAGCCAACAGAAGAGGGCAGCTCTGGCAACTACAAGGAAATTTTCCTTGAGATCTGCAGAAACTGCAGTGCCGTACTCTGCTGTCGAATGGCTCCATTGCAGAAAGCACAGGTTTGATAAGCTAGCTGCATTTGTCATAAAGACCACATTAGGCTGAGCAACACAGGTCACCTGAAGGAGGAAAAAGACAGATGTGGGGGTGGGTTTAAGTACAATAAATTAGCAAAGAACCAATCGATCCTCAACCTTATCACTCCTATAAAAACAATAGAAATAGATGGATTTTTTTTAATGTTCGTTCCAATACAAAAATTATGCCTTTCACTTTGCACAAGCTACAGTAAGTTAGCCCTAACTAGGAACATGTTTTAATGTTGCTGTTTACGAAGAGAAATAAACTATTCCAAAATAATTATGCTTCTGGGCATCGTTCCTATAATTTAGAACTGATCATATAAAGTTCACTGTGCTCTGAGTTGGCTGACAACTTTTTCATAGGGAAAAATAAGCTTCATAATGGAAAACAGTTTTTTTAACATTAAGACTCTAGATACTTTTGGTGCAATTACAGGTAAATTAAAGGAAAGTGGTTTGTGCCTGTGAGGATGTTGCACACTAATTCTCCCTAAGCTAACATAACTCCCACACCCCAAGGTAAAATAAAATACTTCACTGTCTCACACTGATATCACAACATTAATGGTAAAGTGGTGTCAATAATGATATCTGAGTAACTAAATATGCACATACTGTGCAGTATGGGCCCTAAATGACAGACATTAATCATAATTACAGAGACATCTTTTGCAGCACTACATGGAAAATTGATGAGCAGGTTTTTAATGAGAGGAAGCAGTAACTCTGTAATGGAAATTTGTGATTTTTAAGCAAAGCGTTTCTGATTGGCTTTCCCCACTTGATTACGTCTTGGAGTATATTTAACACATTGGTTATAGAAGGGAAACCCACTGTAATAGAAAGGAGGAATGTGTTCAGTCACTCTAAACCCACACTTATGTTCAACTTAAACAAAATAAAGTTTTAAACTTCTCTGTACGGACTTTAATAATGTATTAACAATCTGTCCAAGCTGCTAATGTGTGCTGTCAGTCCAAGGTTCAGTCAATAATTTGCATTACTACACTGATGAAAGCAAACACTTACGGTACCTCGTAGCAGGCTCTAGGAAAGTGTTATCAGTCATCTGAATGAGTTCTACATTACTGTATGTGTGGCTGAAGTTAGACACTTGCTGATGTTAGGCGTGTATGTTGCAGATTGTAAAAATGATTAAAACGTCTAAGGAGCACCCCATCACATTAGCCATCGGCGATGGAGCAAATGACGTCAGCATGATTCTTGAGGCTCATGTGGGAATAGGTAAGTCCTCTGTGTCCCGACTCCCTTCATTAAATGAAATACACGGGGCCAGATGTGTCAAGTTCAAAACAAAACTGCAATGCTACAACAATAGTGACAAACATTTTAGGCACACTATTGAATCCTTAAAGGAGCATCCTCAGGTTTGTTTTTTCCATTCACAAACAACAGTCAAAATGTCACTGTTTCATGTTAATCTGCCCAATGTGTCTGAGCGCTGTATTCAAGGAGACAGCGCTACAGAGTAAACAGTTTGTACAGCACTGCTTGTTGTAGTACCCAACACAAGCAATTACCAGAGGTTAACGTCTGGATTAGGACAGTAATGAGCCAAAGGTGAGGGTTTATTATGCCAAACCAGTATAATTGTTGTGATATGTCAGTGATATGCAGGTTACCAAGGTGGAAGCAATGACATAATGAGGGGGGGGGGGGGGGGGGTGTACTGTAGTTGCCTGCATTGTTCATGTAAAAGTTATGTTGTATCTTTAAAGATTTTCAAAGCAAACAGTTATAATGTTTCTACTAAACCTACCATTTGCGTTTAAAGAAAGTTGCATCTGAGTGCGAATCCCTCACTACTGCTGCATTTTTTCTGAAGCAACAGTGCTTGCACGGTGTTAACGACACACCTGGCTCTTTCAGGTATCATGGGAAAAGAAGGCCGACAAGCGGCTAGAAACAGCGACTATGCAATTCCGAAATTTAAGCACTTGAAAAAGATGCTGCTGGTGCACGGACATTACTATTACATTAGAATATCTGAACTGGTGCAATACTTCTTTTACAAGGTGTGTAACCACTTTTTCATGTGTATTTCTTTTGTGATATAAAAGATGGTTAAATCATAAAATTATAAATACTGTAAATGCAATACTTTATGCAATTTGACTAAAGCCGTATAATATGTTATGTTTAATGACCCTCAGTTGAAACTGTTCTATGTTTGGACCTGAAGTTTATCCTTTCCCAAAGCCAGTTGTTTTAGCTGATTTAAGGTAATGAGTTGACGAAACTGAAAATGATGTCTTATATTTCTAATGCATTCTGATTGTTCTAAATACTGTTTTTTTTCCAGAATGTCTGCTTCATCTTTCCTCAGTTTTTGTACCAGTTCTTCTGTGGATTTTCACAGCAGGTTGGTAGTCACACCATAAGAAACAACATAATGTGAGGTTGTTTAAATACCTTTTAAATATATGACAGGGAATGCATACACAGTTATTTGTTTTATTTATTGGCCAACTGTTATTTCCAGCTTGTTTTAAACATGTTCTTCTTCTTTTGCCTTTTTCAGCCATTGTATGATACTGCATATCTTACATTGTATAATATCAGCTTTACATCTCTTCCAATACTGCTGTACAGTCTAATTGAACAACATGTAAACATGGATATACTTAAGAGAGACCCATCACTCTACAGGTAACCATTTTTTATTGTATTACTCGCTTAGATTTATTCAATTAATGCAATATAACTAGTATGTACCGGGAATTGTTTTATAGAGTCTGTTGTTTCCACTAAGAAAACAAATAAGCCCTTCCAGAGAAACGGATAATAATAGGATGCTAACTAAACTGGGCCCAAGAGAACACCCTATCTGTGGTACTCAGCCAGCCTTCTCCCATTGCAAGCACTGCTGTGAATCAGTGCAATCATCTCATGATGTCAAATTGAATGTAATGATTTGTTTGTCATTCTCCACAGGGATATAGCCAAGAACTCTCTACTGCGCTGGCGGGTATTTATTTACTGGACACTGCTGGGGGTCTTTGACGCAGTGGTATTCTTCTTTGGTGCTTATTTCCTATTTGATAACACCACTTTCACAAGTAACGGACAGGTAAGGAAATGCTACAAACTGTTCACAAAACAGAGGGGAAACTGACGTCTGCACATGAGAATATCGAGAACAGCTCAGGTTTCCTTTAAGTTATCCCTCATCCATTTCACTAGCATAAATCTCCCAGTACTCCAGTTTGCCGTGAAATGCCTGGGTAACATTTAAATTCCCTGTCCAGCCCTGCGGCTCTTTTTATTTAATTAGATGATTTGACAAGGCAATAAATCTGATCACTATGATATACTGTATTTTTTTTTACCTTTGCACGTAATCATTAACTGGACATTCCATTCACATGTATTACGCAACAGCATGTTAAGTTGCAGACATCTTCCTGTGTATTGTTTATTTGCATCTTAATAACTTTTCGATTTTGCTTTTTTTTTTTCAGTTTTAACATCTTTGATTTCCTTTTTTTTGTCTTATTTTTTTTCCTTTGCTATTTGCTTCTCTTCCTATCTTCAGCTAATGACAGCCAACACAAACATGGTAAGCCTATCCTGTCCGTCTGTCTGTCATTCTGTTTTAGTTCTTGTTTCGCTGTTTACTCCCTCATTTCACTGCAATGCATAACCTTTTTACTATAATTTAATATTTCTGCTTTTTTTTTACCCATATTTCCCAAACTGACCGTAGACACCTGTATGTCTTATCGTTTCGATGTGGTAACATAGATCATTTAGGACTTTGTGTTGTCTTGTTGTTTAATGCTCGGTCAAATGGAGTATTATACCTTTAGTAACGTTTGTGGTCAAAAGTGGGAGCAGGGCAACATTTCACATATAATACATATTCTTTAAATGTAACCATTCAACACAAGCTCATCAATAAATTATTTCAATTTACCCAACAGAAATACAATCCCAGATACATTAAGGTTTACTTGGACACAGTCCAACTAAACACGAAGCTACTGCTATAGTTAGATTGAATGTATTTCCATCACAGTTTTAAGTCTGTAACATTTAAAAAATAAACACAGTTGTACAGTATTGCACACAAAACAGTATTTCTGGTCACTGACTTAGTATAGTTCATTGTAGAGCTGGTGTAACTTTCATACAGAAAGTCTAAGCAATTCAGTTTCTAATTCTGTGCAACTCTGCAGCTTATTGGAGGTGACACAGTTGTTGGTTCCCAATTCGAATATACTGTACATATGTAAGCAACTACTCTACATACATAACTCTGATGAAACATTACATCTGTTTACCCTCACAGTTGTTGTATAAATGACCAATTATTACTTGATTTTTCCTCACATAGTGATCATAAACTGAAGCTGTAAAAGAAAGCTCACACAGCATCTGAACTATACCTACAGTGCAATTAAAGCTAATGTTATCTAAAACCATAATGTATTAAATTGTTTTAAGGAAACTTGTAATTAGTTGCAGAGTATTTGATAGACAAAAATGGGATTCAATCGATTGAAGCTATGTACATTAGTTTTGCCCTTTTGTTTAACACACCGCTCTTGTGGACTTTGATTCTGAGGCAGGTTATTAAAATCCCTTGACGTCATTTCCAGCTAATGGTAGGCTTCTGAATGCATTGTCAATCGATCAGAAAGCGGAGAGTTTTCTCTTTGTTGCCACTCTGTAAACAGCTGGTATAGTTTAAAACACAAAAGACCTTTTTATATAGGCTGGTGTTGTGTGCATATCTACTTCTGCTTAAAGAAAATCAGGAAAGTGTACAAAGTTCAGTGAAATCGATCTCTGCTATTATGTTGCTTTGCCGAAATGGCTGTTTTGAAATGAACACTGCTCAGCATCAGGTGATATTTTTTTTTTCAAATTAAAATATGGCCTCTTATGCAGTGGTTTTCTTTAAATGTCACTGTCAAGTAGGGTTTTCATCAAACCTTTGTGTTAACAAGCCACAGTGTTCTAAATACAGTCGGTGTTTCTTAAGGTGATCTTGTTTGTATATACCCTTATTTCTAACGGATAAAACAATAGGTTTTGTATTGGATGAATAACAGGGAATGCATTCTTTTATTACAAAGCAGGCGATTCTGTTACAGGGGAGTCTTATTTGGCCTTTTTAAGAGCAATTATAAGTGTACAACATATCGGGTTGCAATCACAAATAAAATATGTGAAATCTGCATTTTCTAGCCTTGACCTCTCACGTTGTGCAACTGTATAGGAAACTCAGCACCAAGATGTTTACTTGTTTGGATGATTGAACTTCTACTGTTTCATCTACTGTAGTTTAGCAATCCCTTCTCGAACTGGGCCGGTAGTTGGTCCTGGTGTTATTTTTTGTACTATGCACATATTAAGAGGTGAATTCTACATCACACTGCAGTGTCAATTATCACTGAAAAAGACTTAGTCTTCTAGTTGAAACCTTTGTTATTTATCCAGCAGGATAAATATGACCTGGGTTAGTCTTCCCCTTTAATCAGTGATTCTATTAAGCTGTTTTCATTGTTTGTTAATTTTACTGCAGAAATGCATAGTGGTAATGTTAATTACAGCAATTACTTTAATCATTTTTAAGAAGAGATGTGGCAGTCCAATCCAGTGTATGTGTGTGGAAAGTTTTTTTTTTTTTATTTGTATTGAACTTTTTATTCTTAGCTGTCTAAATTATGTCATACGCATAGATCATTTTAACAAAGAAAATCAGTACTTCTGAATTTACTTTTTTTTTTTTTTTTTTAATTGTTCCTGATTTTAGAAATGTGGTTCAACTAGCAGGCCTAACTAATCTATATACATTGAAACTTGACATAATTGACATTTTTCACTTCCTTTCTGTAGATGTTTGGAAACTGGACATTTGGCACTCTTGTGTTCACTGTGCTGGTCTTTACTGTCACACTAAAGGTAATTATGTCCGTGCTGTAATCTTTTTAGAAAATCGGCGGGCTGAACCTGGATTTTGCTGTTTTTGTTTTGCTTCATACAGTTCAGTGACCAGTGAATTATTTTCAAGTCATAGCTAAATAATCAGCCGTAACCAACTGTGTTTGTTTTTGTTTATTCCAGCTTGCACTAGACACCCAGTACTGGACATGGATAAACCACTTTGTAATCTGGGGTTCGTTACTGTTTTACATCATTTTCTCTCTTCTCTGGGGAGGCATCATTTGGTACGTTACATTTTTGACTTGGGTAATTTTATTAGCTGCGTTGATGACAGCCAGTGGCTCCTTCATCCTTTGGTTCTGCTCCTCATACCAAGCGTCCTGTGAGGATACAGTAGAAATATAACATTAAAATGGTCTGTCTGGGGAGCATGACGTTATGAAGCAACTGGTTAAAATATATATATATATATATATATATATATATATATATATATATATATATATATATATATATATATATATATATATATAATATATATATACACACACCATTTTATGTTCCCTGTGAGAGATTTTCCAGGAAAGATGTAAAACACCCTGAAGCTAAACACCAAAGCAATACACTGCGCTTGCATGTGATGTTAACATTAAGACACTGAAGCAGTGTCTCTGTCTGTGGAGAAGTACTCTCCCATAATTCCTTGCTGCCCAGGGGGAAAATAGTTTTTGGAAGATAATTGACTGTAATGCAAAGTTTCGTCTCTATAAAATTCAGAAGTAAAAAACTAAATTCAATATATAAATATATATACATATTTGATTTTATTTTTTTATTTTATTTATTTATTTTTTACTCTTGGTCTCACACAGGCCTTTCTTGAACTATCAGAGGATGTACTACGTCTTTATGCAGATGCTGTCTAGTGGTCCTGCGTGGCTGGGCATCATTTTGCTCATCACTATCAGCCTCATTCCAGACATGCTTAAAAAAGTGATATGCAGGCAGCTGTGGCCCACATCGGCAGAGAGAATCCAGGTAAAGGCACAAACACATCTTTCCCTAATGAGCCCAGCTAGCATTGCATGTAACGAGCCTGTCGTGTTACAGTACACTGATTGCACTGATGTTTAACCATCAAAATATAAACTTTATATAAAATTCAAAACCTATTACATTTTATAAAATATAGATGTTATGTTGCATTATTATTTTTTTTAATACAAGTGTGTAATTAACACATAATTAATTGGCCCACAGATGTTCATAAATCACGGATTATTGCCGTGCATGCTTGATGTAAGTTGTTTAAAACAGTTAACTGTGTGATTTTGATTCCCTGTCATCGGTTTGGTGTGATTGCATTTTACGAGCTGCTAAATCCCTACTATATGGAAATCAGCAATGTGGCTCTACATATGTATAGAAAGAAGTCTGTCTGGGGGGGAAAAAATAAATAAAACGGCAGCATTGTTTAAGAAGTGATTACAGGATGGAAGCTGTTTCCCTTTCATAACCCTAAAGAAATTCTTCATAGTTTCCTTACCCTCACCTCCCTCGTTAAATAAAGTAATCCTTCAATAAGCTAAGATTCAATTCCTCTTTCCTTCTGTACGTTGACTAAAAACTGACTGTTAACATTCTAGAACAAAAGAAAAAAATTGCCTGTGCACTTGATCTGTTAACCCTTTTTATACTGGTTCCTCTAGTGGTTGTTAAATCAAGACTAAGACCGTATTCATAATTCTGACAGCATCTTTTGTGTGTATATATATATACACACACACATATATATATATATATATATATGCAAGTTATAAATTGTAATAGTGTTGCATTCAACAGAGGGTAATAATCTTTTCTATTTTCTTAATCTATTATTATTATTATTATTATTTCTGCATCAGCAAGGATAGTGCAAACTGGCAATTTTTGGGATTGATTGAACATAGAAACCTGTGTGGATGTCACTGTTAACTAGTTTTGTTCCCCATGTCTCTTTCTTTCTTTTCTCCCTTTCCCTTTCTGCCTGCTGATCCCACTAAACTGCCCCCTGTTACTTGTAAATAACTGGTGATCTCGTGTGCCTCCTGCTGTCTCCTGGGGAAATCATAGGCAAAGCGTCAGTGCCTTTCTGTTGAGCCGTCTACCATCTTTATGCTTTCTCAGACTTCAAGCAGTATAAGTTTCTAACGGAAACAGGAGGTGATTTTTCTTCCTTTTTGCATGGTGTCGTGACATCATTAGACACCACAGGGTACTGACGAGACCTGGTTTCAGGTAAAGAAACAGAATTTTTAGTCAGTGTGACTGCGGTCCTGTCGGAATCAATCTCTGCAGCTCATGAAATAGCACAGTAACCATTCATGTCAATTTGTCACAGTTCAGCATACCCTGTGGTTTCTATGGAATGCCTGATGTCTCTTCAGGCTCTGTGGAGTTATTCTGCATGCATTGTGCTGTACCCTTTTAATGACGGCCTCTGTCACCACCTTGAAAGCGGGCTACTGCAACTAAATAAAAGACACTGAAAGCACTCCACTTTCCCCTAGGCCTTTGCCAGACCTTTATGACTGAGAATCACAGGATGCAGAGCTGCTGGTTAACCCTAGGGTGAATACAAATAAGATGGGATGAAGGGCCTTTTCGTAAAGCTTGTAAATTATGGAATGCTCTGCCTTCTGTCAGGGAAGACTGAAAACTTATTTTTTTATAAAATACATTTTCTGTCTTGGTTTTTCTATTTTACTGCATTTTCTTTTTATCCTTTTTTAAATGCTAATTTTATAAAAATGTTCTTTTAAACTCATTTTAATTGTTCTAAACTATTTATTTTATTTTATTTTTTTTACAATTAAAACCACATTTTTAATCTCCTTTTTTAATTGCTGTTTTCAGCAAATTCTGTATATGTATATGTATATGGTTTAATTGTTATTTTTGAGAGTAATTGAGAGTCCAGTGGTAGATTGAAGTACAGTTTAACACATGGGTTGCTGTTGTCTCACTGGGCATCAATGTGTTCCTAGTTGCTGCCTTTCCTCATTATTGTATCAAAGGGTTAAACATAAGCAGGTTTTTTTTTTTTATGCCATTGATTGGTCATCAATATATTGTTGAACAGGGCATGAGTTTTGTTTGCATAAGCTCATCCTTACAGCCTTTCCTCTCACCAACAGCAAGGTGTTTCCTGGGAGTCAGTCTGTGATAATCCTAGTAATCACAAAATGTTATGCAAATGGTTTTAATGAGCAAGCCATCTCAAAAGTGTTGTATTTTTGTTGTTATTATTATTTATTTCGTCCTTAAAACGTCCTTGCCGGTTTTCAGTCATGGTGATCTGCAGTACCTGTTGGTCAGTTTCATTTTATACCTCCAAGTTCATTTTTAATTAATGAGTCGTAAGATAAATTAGTTGAAGCAGCATTCACTACTAACGACATGACACCCCACTAATGACATTTGAAAAACAATTTGGGCAAGAGCAGTAAAACACATTATTAACCAACCAGGCACAAGGTATTTTGCTTTATTACAGCAGCTTAGATTCACTCGTGTACCAATTCTCTCCACATGGAAACCACCTTTTCACAAAATGTCACTATCATGGGGTTTCAAATTACATGTGAAATGACGATGCGCGTGCACGTTTGGTTTGTGGCCGAAAAAACGGCCAAAGAGAGGGATAGGGTAAATCTCATTTACTCGTGTAAATGATGAAAAACACAGGAAAACCACGGCCAGTTTTGCATGGAAACCCGCATTTCACGTGTAAATGTTAATGAGCGTGTTTATCCTTAACTGTTAATATTGCAAGGGAGCAGGTCAGTTGTTATTGTGGATTCCAAGACTGCAGAAAGTAGAGGCTGATGGGCGGTTTTATGGTTAGCAGTGGTGTAATTCACATTAATGATAATGCAGACAGCTTTTTTTATTATTGTTTTTTGCTGTGTCTGGTCTGTCATGTTGTATATCTCTTGTGGGTTTACAGTTCTGTATAAAACCACCTACCATGAACTGCGTTATGCCCTTGTTATAGTATTAAAGCAGCTGTTTGAGAACACCCTTGCTGTAAAAACTACGCTAAAGTTAAGTACAAAGAGCAAGTGAGCTTAAATGTCTAACTGAATTCATTCCCGTCCTTTTTTTGATCCCAGCTATGTCCAAAGACAACATGTGTCTGCCCTCCACGTTAATAAATATAGTTGGTGAACTGGATGTCATGAGCCAGCTCGATCGCCCAAAACAGCGCAACAACATCCAACAAGTTGTTGATGCCGTCTCGGAACTGACCAAATAATGTTGCAAATGAACATATTGATTGTGTTTTATTTGTTTGCATCATTAATATTTAACACAACAGTAAATCCAACACAACTTAAAAGAAAGGAGAGCATCTCTGACAGCATGAGCCTCCTCAGATCGCTGCTGTCCAATTGAAACTGGCAGCTGAGGTAACCTTCACAGTTGCCAAGTCTGCTTATAATAAGCGGGATTGGGCTTGTTTTTTTGAGAATCACGGGTTGGAATTTGCATAAACACTAAACACTAAATTAATGCTGCACTTCAGTCTGTTTCATCAGTGTATGCCACCTCCCTTTCAAGTACCTACTACCTGTATTTGCCCAAGCGTGGTGTTGAATGCTTCCTCAGCAGCTGGCAGTCGTCTGGACAGGTAGGGTTTCTAAGCCAGGGTAGTATACGCAGCATCACCTGATCCCTTATACGCTGTATTGCCTGAATGAAAGGGAAATATATAACACGTCCTCGCCGGTTTTCAGTCATGGTGATCTGCAGTACCTGTTGGTCAGTTTCATTTTATACCTCCAAGGTTTTTGGCATGTGGCGTGAGTCGTAAGATAAATTAGTTGAAGCAGTATTCACTACTAACGACATGACACCCCACTAATGACATTTGAAAAACAATTTGGGCAAGAGCAGTAAAACACATTATTAACCAACCAGGCACAAGGTATTTTGCTTTATTACAGCAGCTTAGATTCACTCGTGTACCAATTCTCTCCACATGGAAACCACATTTTCACAAAATGTCACTAGTAATCTTCAAAAACAGCACAAGTACTTTACGCATAGTTAATTTACATATCAACCCCCACCTTTCCTATTCACCTGCAAGACGTCGGGTGAAAAGCCCGGTTTACTCGAGTAAAATAAACTGAGCAAATGGAAACCCAAAAAAGCATTTTACACGAGACATTTCTCTCGAGCAAATGTCTCGAGCTAAAAAAAAAAACACTAATGGAAACCCCATGTATGACGTCCAAGACTGCTACCACATTCAATGTCCGAGAGGGATAAAATGGACAGCCAATGCCCCTGCCCCAACACCATAAGCCAGCACAAGTTTTTAGGGTTTTGTTTTTTTTTGGTTAAAATAGAGAGTACATAAAGTGCCACTGTTTACAGTCACTCTGATTTTATGTTATCCTCAAGTACAGATTTTTCACTATGTTCCTGTTTCTCTGTGACTCTCCTTTGCAATATGATAGGCCTCATCACAAGCATTACATTTGGTTTAGAATTTCAGAAACAAGATTTTGATTTTAAAACATTTAGGGGATCTTCACGAATTGGTTTAAATTCCTTTCAGGTAAGCCTATTGAGTCCTAGTGCTTGGCAAAGCTGTATAATTTATTTGTGGCTCTCCCTTACTATAACTGTTTAACATTTCCCTCAAAAGATATTTTGGTTCTTTGTATTTCCTCTCATCATTGCAGAGGATTCGGGCAGATAAAACCTTTGAAAGAGTTTTCACATACAGCCATGACTCACTTCTTGAAGAATCCCAGTTGACATCTGAAGCATAACTATAGAATGGTAAAAAAAAAAAAAAAAAAAAAACCTGGGGTGCATTTGGTTCCATGTGGATTTTCTTCAAATGCTGTGCTGTGCTATAACACCTGGGGCTGCAAAGACCTTTTTTTTCTTCCAAAGTTGTGCTTTTCTATGGAAGGGTGTGTTTTATATAAAATCTGTCAAAATATGTATAATGTTTAATATGCGTGTATATACTTGCACCTTGCTTCAGGTAAGTTGCTTGCCAGTGTAACAAAAAGCTTTCATGCATGTGTCTGGCTCTTTTTTTTGTTTCTATTGACAATTACAGATGGTGGTCTGTGAAATGAGGGTGCTGCTGGTGTGAGGAATTAACCCTTGAATGCATTATACTTTGAATTAACAATGGACAGATTGTAGCACTGACGTACACAGAGACTGATTATTTAATTCCCAGACTGATGCCTGAATGATGGTATCGGAAGTAAACCAGTCTTGTACTATTGGACGACTGCCTAAAGAGCTTGTAGTACATCACCAGGACACATTGAGATGTTTTGTGTGTGCTAGTTCTGCCGCAATGGAGACAACTTAGTGTTCCCTCTCAAAAAAGGCAGCCGCCCCACGGTGCCCCGTTAGTGGTGGGATTTATTTTTAGAATCTGCGACTGCACTAGTTTATAACCAAACATTAAAATGGAATTGGCCTGTATCAAATGATTGGACATTGCAAAGTTTGTGTAGTTGATTGCATTGTGCCCTCCCTCTCTGGTGTGATGACCTACGGTAAAAGAGACTAAAGTTGCAACAGGTACAAGTACTTCTCACATAACATCATGCAAGTTGCAGATGTATTTTGTGTGTGCCCAATTTAACAACTGGCTTACAGTTATCCTGAAGTCTCCGTGTGAGATCGCCAATTTCTTGTTAAACACATCAGGAGTTATGCCACTGCAGAAGCTGCTGCTTGGATATAAAGTTCACCAGCATGGGGAATCTCACAACGGAGCTGCCTTCCTTTGTGGCTAACATATCACATACAAAGCACGCCATAGTCCAAGTTCAGCTATCGTACTATGGATTACAAGAACACTTGCATTATCTTAGACAAGGTTGTTTCCTTAACTGTTCAGTAGTAGCACATACAGTGATCAGTCTGAGAATAAACAGTTTTACAGGTGTGTGTGTGTGTGTGTGTGTGTGTGTGTGTGCTCGTGCGTGCGTGTTTCCCTGCCTGCCTGCATGTACTGAATGTGTAATAAAAAAGAAAAAAAAAACAAATACACCCCCCCCCCATGCAAAATGAAAAATAAAAATAGCTGTATTAGAAGTACACCATGATAACAATAGATCCTCTTAATATTAAATCAGTCCAATGCCTTTGTAACACTGGAAACAGGTTGTAGTCATTGAGCACACAATGTTAGCATGTATAATAATACATTATACTGTATGCTTTTTTATGTTTTTTTATCTCTTTTTTTTTCCTGACAGAATGCTTTAAAGCACTCCAAGAGGGACAATGTCTCAGAGTTTAGCCCTCATTCCAACCTTAAGACTTCAAAAAGCAAAAGCAGTGAACACAGGAACCCTCAGCCTACAAGGTCTGGTCGTCTTTCCAAAAAAATGATGTGTACCCACTGGGGGGGCAACGATTATTGCACTTTTAACTCCTTCTTCAGCTTTTCTGATAGCCCTCACAACTCCAGTGCGAGCTACTCGGACCGTGGGTCAGGCCTGGAAACCTCAGTGTAACCAAGACTTCACTACCTAAGCCTTTAAAATACACAATACAACTGTGTGCATTGTTTTACCAACAGAGCTGGAATACATATTTTGGCTCTGAAGGATCAATAAAACTATTCTGAACTAGATATTGGCCCATGCCTCTCCCTGGGCTCTCTGTACTACTGATTTTAAAAGAACATCCTGCACAGTCTGGTACTGTGTAGCCAGTGGCACTGCAAACCTTCCTTGTCTGTGAGCCCAACGTCTCCACTGCGGTTTATTCCCATCCCAGTTCTTCACGAGATTACTTGAATCAAATATTGTGACCTGAGCTTTATGATCAATTTTCTTTTTATTTATTTATTTTTTTTAATACAAAAAACAAATGCGAGGCGTCTTCAGGTGTTTGTTGGATGACAGTCGTCTGTATGTTGATATGCACAAGTGTGTATTTGTGTTTGTTTCTGACTAGCCTTTTTCTTCTGCTGTTTGTAGAACAAACTGGTGTTGCCTGTGTGCAAATCTTTTATCAAGAAACACGCCCCAAGACATTTTGTCATAACTGCTTACACTGTAAGTCGCAAGGTGAAGGGATTAGATTGTTTGTGCTAGACTGTTCCCCTTTAATGGTAGTGTGTGCATGCTTGAATGCTTATAGAGTAGATTTACATTTCACTGGAATGTCAAGTTAGCTGGTCATTACTTCAGTTTGTTCCCTATTAGGCAGCACTGCCACAAACACTACAGCTGTAGCATTACTGCGTGATGGTAATACCCCTATATCCCACACGCCATAAACTGATGCAGGATAATCAATGATGATTTCTACTAGGGGTGTGCCGATGTCAGCAGGTATTAAATAAATCCATTTGTTAATGTGTTGATTTCAAACCTTCCATCACCATTACGACAGAGTACCATTCAATGGCAATTAACTTCAGCATTCAGTGCTTTGAAAGGTGATTGGAGGCAAACTATCCTCATTTTACTGCTGTACCCGGGCCGTAAACTGACAATGAAATAATGTTGCACAGTTAGCAAATGCAACTGATTCGTCACGTCAATGTGACCTCTCCTTACCCCTAACACAGGAGCTACCGCTGTGAAAAATGGGATGTGTATTTCTTTGTCGAGTGTAATAAGAGATTGCACCTTGCCCAGGACTGCAATCCCACAATTCACAGCAGAAATTACGCATTTCTAAGGAAAGTGAAATAAAAATGATTTCATATCCAAAGTATAAAACAAAGGTAAGACATATAATTGCTTAAGAATATAAATTAGTTTTCGTTAGCTTGATCATGACAAGTTATTTATTAAATAACACTGTCAGATTGTCATTGAGTGAAACTCCATAATTGTGGAAACCGAGGGACAGTTTTGTTTTGACTAATTAACATATTTAATTAATACCTAACAACTTCTAATTTCTTAACGGTAATTACTCAGAACATTTGAGCACCTGCACACCCCTAATTTGTAAATTTATTACGCAACAATACAACATATTTGTATTGTAGGAAAAAAAAAACAAATACACCCCCCCATGCAAAATGAAAAATAAAAATAGCTGTATTAGAAGTACACCATGATAACAATAGATCCTCTTAATATTAAATCAGTCCAATGCCTTTGTAACACTAGAACCACTTTAGGACAGTATTCCTATACTTCCTAGTTAAAAATACATCTGTGCTGCCAAAGCAGTGCAGGTTCAGATTTAAAGGTGAATACGCTGTAGAAGTCCTTTATGCATGGTAGCCAGTTTGCATTGTGTCCATCCATTAAGCATGTCTTCCTTTCTTTGTGTCCTTGTGTCTCTTCCTTGTCTTGATTTCACACCCAGTGCTTTACTGAAACGAACAAATGGGAAAGAAAAGTCTGTCCTTTCATTTATTTGAATTTCATTAAAGTGGTGTATTTAATGGGATTTGAGGGTGGCTTTTTCAATATTAAACGTAAGTACGTGAATTGTATTAAGTATGAACGTAAACAGGCACAGTGTAAAACACTGGTGTGGCGGAATAGTGTCAGCCTCTTACAGCTCCGTCTTTCATTTTAGCTTTCCTTTTCATTTCAGCTTGCATTACTGCATTTTTAACACTTCTTATTGGTTACACCATTAACAAAGCATCCGTTTTTTTTGGTTTTTAAATCATATTTTCATTTTGTTCAGCATCATTTCTTACTTTGTATTTTTCTCATTTCCATCCTTCAGTGATAAATAAGAAGACGCTTGCATGGTGGTTGAAACAGCTGCACTCCTGCTCTGCCTCCTAACATTTCAGCTCACTGCAACCTCCTAACAGCCCTCTTTATAATCATCAGCTCACTGATCTGCTATCAGCATCTGGGCACAAAACTAGCAAACCACAGTAGCAGAAAGTATGTTAACTTTGGAGATGCGGGCTCTGCTATTAACACCTTGGTTACTAAGATACTGGAGTCTTTACTACTGTAAATCCTGCACTGTACTGCAGCTGATAGTACCTAATCTTTATAGTTTGCTTTGCTGTTAATTTAATCACATGCTTGTTTTCACAGCCTTTTGAACATATGGACAAAAAACGAAAAGCATAAAAAAGAAAGCATCTCAGAAATGTTCTGCTTGTCATTACTTTCATTTTAAAGTTTTTATTGTGGCTAAATCTTGACAATTCCATAGTTATGCTTACAGAAGATGTACTGTATAGATTGTTCCTGAAATCTGGGACAAGGGTAGAAAGGGCAACAGAATGTTGAAGTGACAACACCCCTAGTGCAAAAAGAGCTGTTCTGTTGTTCAGAATGTATACGTTGCATTTGAAAAACTGTGAAAGCCAAAATGCAATGAACATTACACTGGACTTTAAAATTAATTGCAGGTGAAACCAGCCTATGACTTTATGCATGCACGTCATTTTTTTTAGTTAATTTTTATTATTATTTTTTAAGTACCTCATATTTATTTTATACTTATCAATGTAGCCATGTAGTGGTATTAAACATCAGAAATCATATTTAGCTAATTGAAATGTAAGCTCTTTTCTGACAGTTCAGCATATTAATGTCCACACTCACATCTTCACAAATTACTGTGAACTATTGCACAGAATAAACCCACTTGAGTTCATTGAAATGTATCAAGGAACCACAGTACTAAACTGCAAAAGGGCACATTAGTTTTTATGCTGTGCAGTCAGTCGCATCACTTCAGTCCCGAGTCTGTCAGAATCTTTATCACAGTCCTCATTGCATTAAACTCTCCCATTCTCCATTACTGTGCAAATCATGCGAGATACATGAATAAAGGGTTCTGGTAACCCAAAACCACTGAGCTCCCTACATCAATACATCTGGCATACTCTGTTACATTAAAAACGAATGACGATCACCATATGTGACTACTTGTTCATTGCTATCCAGATTCTCGTGAATAGTAAGCTCTGCTGTGTTTTGAAATGCATCTTGTGTGTAGTGTATCTTACATAGGTCTTTTGTAAATCTTACAAACTGAGTTTTTGTTACTTTTGTACACTGCTAGGATGAACAGATTTTTATTTATTTAAATGTCAACAAAAAAGTGCTGCTTTATTGGTTTTATTTTACTAAAATACAAACTATTATACCAACTGTAGAAACCATGTTCACTGCTGGGAATAGTACAGCCAAATGGATTCAGTTTCAGTGATGTCTGTAATAAACTAACCCTGAATCTTACTGTTTGTACAATGGTGGGCAGAACGCAATCATGCCAGCTTGTAAACTTTAACAGAATGTATTTGTTTTCTTTTTCAACAAGTTGGCAAGACAGCAGGCTCTTTACTTAACTGAGGGTGAAATGTATACAATCTGGGGGAAAGGGTAGAAGATTAAATTACTTTATAGTCTGGTTTTGTTTGTGTACATTTTTTAACAGATTAATGTCTGTAGATAATATCTGTCAATTTCCCAGCCTTTCGGTAGTATATTCAAGCAAAGAACTGTAACTCTGCCTGTAATAAAGACAGAATGAAAAGTCATAGTTGGGTGTTTTGCTTCGTTCTTAAAAATACATAAATAAATGTTTGTCTATATGTACTTGAATTAAAGCCTATTTAGAAACTAATGTAAATAACAATCCATGTACAGTAAGTATTTATTGAATGGGGGTGTGAAGAAGGTGGTAGAGAGAAAGTAAAGTGTGAGTAAATCATTTCACAACACATACGGTTAATAAATGCTTATTATGTTTATGCTTAGTATGTCTGGCATAATTACAGAACTGGTTGGCAGAAGGCTCAGGAATTATTATTATTAATTTCTTAGCAGACGCCCTTATCCAGGGCAACTTAAAATTGTTACAAGATATCACATTATATTTAGATACAATTACCTATTTATACAGTTGGGTTTTTACTGGAGCAATCAAGGTAAAGTACCTTGCTCAAGGGTACAGCAGCAGTGTCCCCTACCAGGGATTGAACCCACGACCCTCCGGTCAAGAGTCCAGATCCCTAACCACTACTCCACACTGCTGCCCTTAATTAAATAATTAAGGACATGGTTTGAATGACGTCCTGGCCTGGGATGAGAACCACTGGTCTAAAATGAGCTTCATGATGCACAACAATTTAAGCCACTGTCGCCCCCAAGTGGTCAACTGTTTGAATTCCTCATAGTTCTTTAATGCTTGTGAATTTGGAAACAGGTGTCCTGGCTACTGCCTGGCTGTTTTCTTTGTTTTTTTGGGATGGATTACTGTGTGATGTGGATTACTAATGGTTGTCTATTTTTCACTGAAAAACGAATTATTTATGAATTGTAATTGAAGTACTGATAGTTAAATGCATGTCTATATTGTTGTATTGTGTTTTAGCATCCCCATCTTTCATTTGGTGGGATTTTAAATTGGATATTTAGTCCAGAACCAAATCTTGAAAATCTAGAAGACAGTTTTCCTGTTGTTCATTTGTATGGCACCGGCCTTTTAGTGATGTTTGTAATAATACAATAATAATAACTGGCTTTAGTGCCGTTTTCTCAATAGTTTGTTTCTACATTGTTCACTTTCTCACACGTGATTATTATTATTATTATTATTTATATCTTAGCAGACGCCCTTATCCAGGGCGACTTACAATTGTTACAAGATATCACATTATTTTTACATACAATTACATTATTTTTTACACATTATTTTTACATACAATTACCCATTTGTACAGTTGGGTTTTTACTGGAGCAATCTAGGTAAAGTACCTTGCTCAAGGGTACAGCAGCAGTGTCCCCCACCTGGGATTGAACCCACAACCCTCCAGTCAAGAGTCCAGAGCCCTAACTGTCACACTCCCTTCTAAGCCCCATCCATTCATATGCTCTTGAAATCTCTTGGTCACCATGGAAACAGTAAATGAATGGACCAGAAAAATGTAGCTATTACCTTCCAATGTGAAACTGAAAGAGAAATGCACAATATGATACACACACATATCATCAGATGCATCAGTTTACATGCAAGTGGAATTTTTACAAAGCAGTGCTCTATTGACAGGAGTCATTTGATGCTGTGTCTTTTTAATGTATAATTCATTATAATGAGTAAATACAAAGCAAGGCAAACTTCAGTCCAACACTATGAATATGGTATTCATAGAGGGGACTTTAAAATGTTTCTCGGGTAATCTTTGTATATGTGCTGTATTTCTGTTTTGTACTACATATTCAACCTATTGTTTGTTGGGAAACACAGGCTGTTTATTTGGAATTAATTAACAGCAATTAGGCCCAACGGAATATATATATATATATATATATATATATATATATATATATATATATATTTTTTTTTTAACTGTAAACTATAATGTAACAGTGAAACAATGCAGTGTGGTAACTTCACCAGTCAGTGGTGACACAGAGATGCTGTGTGCCCCACTGAATTTACACCACACCCAGACAAACTATTACTTGCGAGTCACTGGCTCCATAATAGGACAGAGCCAGGTTAACCAATACCAACCATAGCTTTTCTAAATCCCTGACTAAAGGGACAAAGCCTCACATGCACTGGGATAGAGAAAGCCAAGGGTATTTGGAATAGAACATAATTCCTCTCTCAAACTCTGTGGGGTTGCCCACACCACACCCCTGCTCATATTTCATACAGTAGTATCTTTCCATCTGGACTATAACCCAATCTGTCCTGATACTTAACAAACTGCTGGGTTTTTCACTTCTCAATAACTGTTTTCCTAATTTTCTAAATGCAGTCATTCAAGCTATGTCGCACAGCTTGCTCTGCTCCGCTGCACAGTCCCATGGCTCCCCCCGCCTGTTCTCTCTCCTTGGCTAACTGGTCTGCTAGATTGTTTTCCTGATGGTGTTTATCTTTCTTTGAATAAGCTTTCACTTTTCACATAAACAGTAGATTTTTCTGTTGCACTCATTCTCTAATTTCAATGCATACTGAATCAGCTGACAATGTACTAGCGGTTTACTTTCTGAGGATCTAAACCCATGTGTCTCCCACAATATATATATAAAAGGCTACATCAGCCAAAGTGTCTGTTATAAAGCAAAATATTCTGTGACAAAGTCAGCGTTTACACTTTGAAACAGACAAGAGGCAAGTTCCGGTCTCAAACATCAAAGGCTTCAACAAAACCGACCTCTGACATCTCCTTCAACACCAGGACACGCACTGATAAGACAGACCTATTTTTTAGGGTGCTCAATTATTCTATTCCAGATTCTCTCTAATTTGGAATGTCTAATATTTCTGTTGGTACCCGTAACAATTTCTGACAATTAAGATGTCAGAATTTGCCACCTTGTCAGAAATTGCCACCCTTTTTTATGTTATGGGGGAAAGTTGGTAGTAAATTTTGACAAGTCATATTCTATTGACATAAAATGCCACCATTGTTTATTATATAAGAAAAAGCTGGTAGTAAATTCTGAGTCGTATTGCTGGCCAGTAAAACGTGGATGTTAAAGTGTTTCTTGTTTTTGTTATTCCACTATGGCCAGGGCCGGATTAAGGTTTTAGGGGCTGCAGCACAGGGCCTAGGATTATGAGGGGCCCCAAAAATATATACATACTTTAGAATACAATATATAAAATAAATAAGTAGCGCGTGACTGTATGGATTGGAACAGGGCTGTATTTACCAAGCTGTATTCAATGGAGCAGCGGCTGGCCTCCATATGGAATTTGTTGAATAATTCCAAGGCCTCTGAGGGTGTTGTTACCACCCTACTTTACTCCCTTGGCGTATTGGTACTGTACAGCAGCGCCGCCAGAAATCTTTTACATGGTACACAGTATTTGCTGTACTTATTTCTGCAGAATATGAACTAAACCGCAAAATGTTTACTTCCTAGTCCGGTTACCTTACAGTATACAGTCAGCACTGGGATATCCGTTACCCAGATAGACTCAGTCGCGTTTTACCGCCCTTGTAAGACTAAAAACAATCTTCATTATATAACAAATTAATGCACTTACCCGTAACACGTGATTTCCGATTCCTTCACCAGTTTTGTGATACAAAGCCCATCTCTTCAGTGTTACAATTTATTTGAATATCCGTCGCAGCCCGCGTTTTTTTTTTTTTTTTTTTTCTCTGCATGACAAACCAGTCTGAAGCAGTTGCTATTAATTAATAGATACAGACAATAAATCTACCCGCTACCAAACCACGGCCCAGTCTTGACTGCTCATGAATATGCATGACAGTGGCAATTTCTTTATATTTTATCTTTATCTTTTATTTGTTGTATTTTACTGTATTTTGCTTTACATTCGACTGTGTGTGTGTGTGTTTTCTTTGCGTTTTATGCGCTGAGACCCCTGTGTAGTTACTCAGGGCTTCCTCCAATTTCACTTGACGAAAATGCAGCCAAAACAAAGCGAAGAGACAAGCTAGGGTAATGTAACAGTTAATCAAAAACCGTTTTAGATAATGTGATGTATTTTTTTTAAAAGAATCTGTTATCTTTAGTTGTTTGTGCATTTTCATTTGCAAGTCAGCTGTGACATTAGGGCCTTATCGAGCACTATATTCTGCAATTTTGAATACTGATTTTGGATACTGCGTCATTGTTTTTTGTTTGTTTTTTTAATATTTTGCTAAATTGCATTACCTTTTACGTTGTATGCAGTTCTGTGCATCGGTCGTTAACGGGGAATTTTACATAGTGCTACAATACGTAACAGATTTAAAAGTATGTACTGTATTACAATCCACGTGTCGTCTCTTTTGGCAAGTGATACTTTCATTATCATATCGTTCTGAATTAAAATACTTCTGTTGAAAATATAGTACTGTGCCAACAAAACCAATACAGTACATCTAAATGGAACCCTGCTTATTTTAAAACACAGTCCTTTCAGATATGTATTTTTGATATTGTAACTTTTTTTTACACGCGTTTAACCGTCGTTGAAGTCAAAATTTTATAGCGTCGGATATGTGAGTGTTGATTGTAGTTCGTTTCCTATGTGCAAAAGGACCGAGTCCAGCTGTTGTTCACATTAAGGTTTAGCAAGCGAACCAGAGTCGGTGCGCTTCCCAAACAGACCAAAACACCTCTTTAGTGGACTCGATCAGGTTAATTTCTCAAGCCATGGATGTCAAGTCTCGAGGTTTTTTTTACAATTTTGAGAGTCTCACGGCCGTTCAATTGATTCTCGGGACGCAAGCAATGACAATCATACCGACCCTAAGAAGAGCATATTCAAAATCATAACTCGTTTATTTGAAAGAGTATTGTATGTACTTGTGTTGGATGTTTACAATCACGTATTCTACATTAAAAATAAAAAAAGCCCAGAAGGACGATATTGACGAAAAAACGCACCCAACACGAACATTGGTTTGACCCACGGGTTGTACTAGCGATGTGTATGCAACAGAAGCTACTGGTAGATTACAAAAATGATTAATTAAACATAGGCTAGGTAGTTTTTATTCTCTATTAATTAAATTATATTCATTGAAAAAGGCAAGATAATCATATTGTTATTATTTTTATTGTTTTGGTTTAATATAATATAGCAGGCTAATGTTCCTATTGAAGTAGGCTACAATATATTTGTATTCATTAAAAAGTTGCCGTTGTTCTTTGTTGAAATTAATGTTCAGCTTTCATATTTTGTTGTGTACTTCTCATTTAATCAGACCAAGCAGTGTAAGAAGTTGCTTGTATCGTTCATGTTTTTCAAATCAAGTAAGCTTATTTGTGTATAAAAAAACGAGAATAGAGTTGCATCTTACTTAAAGGCACTCAAGCTGAAATCGTAAAGTAATTTAAAGTAGGCTACAAACGTGGCAGCGGACTGTCTCTCTTTAACGCGCACGCAAGAACTTGCAGACTTAATGCAACTGTGTTGAGATTTTAAAAAGAAAGCATTTTATGAGATTTTTAACTATAGGTACCGGCACTATGACTCAAGCTCAATACACAAATTAAGCACTACGCTATAGTGACGTGGCATGTTGACTTTGAAACCACCGAACCGTCACAACTCCTGTGAAAGCACCTAACACGTCATTTCTCGGACAGAGTCGAAGGAGAGGCTGTCAGACTGTCACTGTCTCGTTCACGCAGAAATTACCACAGAAATAAAAGAGAAATGGACATCAATGAGAATTTAATTATTAAAGTCGAACAATATAATGTTCTTTATGATGTCAGTGGTTATAAAGACAATAAAAAGAAAGACGTCATATGGTAAGAAATAACAGAACAAAATGATGCTTCTTTGTTTTAATAATGTTGACCAATAATAATAATCAATCACATTCACACACTAACTGAAGATTTTATTAAAACTGAATATTATATATATATATATATATATATATATATATATATATATATATATATATATATATACACACACACTACCGGTCAAAAGTTTTAGAACACCTCAATTTTTCCAGTTTTTATTGAAATTTACGCAGTTTAATGTCTCAATGTACTCTGAAATTAAAGCATAGAACAAATAAACAATTGGAGATAAAAAAGAAATCATGGAATCGTTTTGTTTAACAAAATGTAATCTAAATTTTTGACTCATCAAAGTAGCCACCTTTTGCAGATATAACAGCCGAACACAATCATGGCATTCTTTCTACAATGGAAATCAAATATTGTTCGGAAAGTTATTCCCAACACTGTTGCAGAAGTTCCCACAAATGTGTTGCACTTGTAGGTTGCTTTGCTTTCACCCTTCTGCCCAGTTCATCCCAAACCAGCTCGATGGGGTTTAAGTCTGGAGACTGTGCTGGCCATTCCATGATTTGAAGCCTACCGTCTTGTTCTTTTCTTCTAAGGTAGTTCTGACATAGCCTGGAGGTATGTTTTGGATCATTATCTTGCTGTAGGATGAACCCCTGACCAACTAGGCGTATACCAGAGGGTATTGCATGGCGCTGCAAAGTGCTGTGGTAGCAGTTTTGGTTCAGGGTGCCACTCACTCTGTGCAAGTCGCCGACTCTGGATCCAGCAAAAGATCCCCAGACCACGCTTCCTCCTCCATGTTTGACAGTTGGTGTCACACACCGAGGAACCATCCTTTCGCCTACTCGACGGCGTACAAAAACCCTGCGTGATGAACCGAAGATTTCAAATTTTGATTCATCGGTCCATAAGACCTTCTTCCAGTCTTCAGTAGTCCACTGGCGGTGCTTCATGGCCCAGGCCTCTTTTTCTTATTTTGCCATCTTAGCAATGGCTTTCTTACTGCCACTCGACCTGTCAAACCTGCAGCTCGAAGTCTTCTCTTCACAGTTGAAACTGAGACTTGCTTACTTCGACCAGTGTTAAGCTGTGCTTGAAGCTGTTGTCCTGTGAGCCGCCTATCACACAAGCTGTTGACTCTCAGAAACTTGTCTTCTGATTCTGTTGTGGCTTTGGGTTTGCCAGACCTCTTCCTGTGAGAGTTTCCTCCAGTTTCCAAGTGCCTTTTGATGGTGTAGGAAACTGTACTCACTGACACCTTGGCTTTCTTTGCAATTTCTCTAAAGGAAAGACCTACACTTTTAAGGGTTATAATGGTCTGTCTGTCTGTCTTCCTTTGTTAATTGCCTTTTTCTCACCATTATGAGAGCAATATACTACTTCCTGCAGTACAATACTGTCCAAATAATGCTTAAAAGGGTGTAGTAACACAGTCTGTTCCAACACTGCTTTTATACAGACAGAGGGTTTGTAAGTAATCAACAAAAGTTGGGACACCTGTAGGAATTGTTAGCATCAACTTTCAAGGCTTAATTTACTTCCATTGCTGCAGAACAGCTGTAAGTTGTTAACCCATTACTTGTTCCCTGAAAAAGGCCTTTTTGTATAACTCTGAAATGTACATTATTTTTCAGTTTTTGGTAACCTAAACTTTTTTTTTTAACCTCTGGCAGTTTACCGCTTACCTTTGTACCATTTCATGTTATTCACTGGACTTGAACTGCTTAAATTTCAATAAAAACTGGAAAAATGGGGGTGTTCTAAAACTTTTGACTGGTAGTGTATATATAAATATATAACTAATTCTCAGTATTTACAAATAAAAATGCGTAGATGTTTTCTTTTTGAATAATTTACATCTTAAACCAGATCACTTATAAACACTCTCTGTCAATTTTTTAGCATGTGGTGTACCCGGGCAATTTCTTTGTCTTATTTATTTTATTTCATCTCGTCTCCTCATAAGGAACAAAAGCAGACAGTATTTTCTTTTCATGACTAGCTACAGTTGTGTTTTTGTTGTTGTATGTACTCGTGCTGTATTCGTGTCGTTTGCTTCGCTCCCTGTGTGCATAGCCCTTAAGTCTAGGTCAGTGATGCAGCTATCAGCTATGTGCAAAATCTTTATACGTCATTAACCCCCCCCCCCCCCCCCCCCCCCCCGGTAATCTAGTGGTCTCTAGGTTATGTTTTTTTTTTTTTTTTTTTTAAATCAATCCCAAGGTTTTTCAGCAGGGGTCTCACTGGTATGAACACTTTGGGGTTGAGTGCGGACCAAACCCTGTAAATACACAGCGACTGATATAATTAAAATACACCATAAACTTGTATACATGTGCAACAGTGCTTACTGTCGCCCAAGTGCAAGCGCCTTACAAGGTTGTCACAGTACACAGGTGCAGCCTGGGAGTTGCTGAGTGGAGGAGGGGCGTCCTAATGATGATAAAGTAGAGAACGTAGCATTGCCAAACTTCAGCAATTATGTGTCAGCGCTCTTTGCCACATTGTGAATTATGTTAACTTTTCGCTGCACCTGCAACGCTGTTGACGCAGGTACAATAATTTTCTCTGCGCTTCTGTTACGTGCAGACATAAGGAGCAGCAACACGTGTGTTTTTTGCATACCTTTGCGAATACAACAATTACACATCTGAGAAGTGACGGTTACTATTTTACGAGTTCTGCTGATTCATTAGTTACTTATTCTAAAGTGAAACACCGATATTCACAAATTGTTTATACGATGCTTCGTCGTCTCGATGAAAACAAACAAACAAACACCTCATTATATATCGACCAAATGCCAGAAAATGTCCAGAAAATATTAGTGTAAGTGTCTGTGTGTACCTATATATAATAATTATTATATTGTACTGAGATCGGGGTGCCAGTACAGCCTGTAGTCAGTTTTTATACAGAATGAAGTGCATTGTGTAGCAGTGGTGGGGATGCAGTTAACGTTAAAACAAATTACAAGTCTCTATATTAGATATATTTTATTAGCAGCTATATCTGGTTGCTGGTTTTTATCAAAATGTTTATTGAAACTATGTTTAACGGGGTAAAACATGCCCGTTATCTTTCACATGTTTATCTCACGTGCATGTTTTATTATAATTGCACGTTGAATTGATTAGTGCTCGTTTTATATATTATTGACTGACACTTAAATTTGTGTCATGTTTTGGTAGCTTCTTCAATTTGTCCCCTTAGTTGAAATGTCTTATTGGGTGGACTCATTTGATTACTGATAGTTTTACGCGCCTCAATGTAATATTGTAAGTAGTTCCCATTTCATACAAACGGGATGGCCATCCTTGGGGTTTATGTCTTATATCTTTTGTCTTTTTTGGGGGGTGGGGTTGTTTGTGCAGGAGAAGGAGCATAGCGGTGGTGTTTGGGACAGAGAGTAAGAGGAAAGTGAAACTGGACAATAAATCGACTTTACTGATAAATGGTTGGCTGATCGTATGCTGGTTTGAATGATGAACGTGAGCGAATTAAGCGTTTAACTAGTCTGCATCTGACCGGAATTTACGGTATTGAAATTGAAGTAAGATATTGTGATACTAATGTTTCTCTCTGGTATTCCCGCCCTGCACGGACATTGTGTGTGTTTTATTCTAACACCGGTCAGTGTTTGTTTTATTATTCTCTAATGTGTTTCGAGTAAGATAAGAAATACCCTTAATCGGTGTACTAAGCGCTTTTTTGCAGTTTGCACTTTGTCGATTTAAAATAACTATTTCGACGAATTTTAATCCTGATGACTACCTGTCAATGGAAAATCTGTACTGACTCTTTGGTAAATTGAATAGTTGTGGTCTTCCATAAGAATCTTGAACAATAGTCTGCTGTTACTTTTTTAACTTGCGGCTCAATAAATAGTTCCATTGATTTTGTATGTATATACTGTGTTTTTCTTGGTGACACTGTTCCTTGTGTTTTAGATCTGCTATCTGAATAAAAAACAGGAGACATTATTCATATTACATATTTTTTTAAAAATAATAAAAAAAAAACTCCTATGTGTCTTAAATCTTTTAGCACATTTGTGTACATAATGTATTGTGTTCTGTAGACGTGTGACCTATGGACACGTGTGGTGTTGGGTTTATTTGTTAATGACACATCTTGTGTTTTTTGATAACCACATTATAGGATACCCATGTCTCTCTTCATTTCAAACTGTTGGAGGTTCAACACCATTGGCCTGTTTAGTCATCGTCTGTACGGGAGAAAGAGCAACAATGAAGATGGGATGGAAGATCCAGAACACCAAATGGAAGTATCTGACATCACCCAACTGGTCCCATGTAAAGAAGTGCCTGTCAAAATAGGTAAGGACCATGGAACTGCTTGAAGGTGAAGAGGGAGATATTGACACAGCCTAAGGAAAGCACCCCAAAGATAACAGCATCAATGCACTGGTCTATAACAAAAATGAGAAATAATATAACAATATTAATCATAAGGGTCCTATAATTTTAAATTTGTATTTAATAAAAAAAAAGTTCAATAGTTAAAAGAAAATTCAAATTTCATGGTTTTAGTGTAACGCACAACAGATCCAGAAGGTGGCAGTACAAGCAAAGTATTTGACAATGCTATTAAAGAAAATGTCACACGCCTTTTGAATTTAATTGCTTGAATTTAACAACGTACAGAATATGTGTGTCAATTCAATTGTGTCCTTGTGCATGGATGTGTTAATGTTTGAATTATTTTTCACGTAGTTTCGTGTGCAGTTACACAATTTGATTAGATTTGGTTCGTATTTGCAAGGTTTGTTTTTGAAGCACAGATATCAGTACCTAAGCAGAAGGGAAAACCCTTGAGAGCCCAGACGAAGACACAACGGTTCTCTTCAAGTTTAGCTGCAAAAAATGTTTGCCTTTTAATAGAGGAGCAGGACTGCTGTTAATAAGCTTTGTTCAAACAAACTGAATCTCCGTTTTGGGGAAATTAAAACCTAGTGTGCTAAAGGTTTGCTTTTTGCTGTCTAGTTGCAAGTGACAACTAGTTGCAGAGATAGCTTAGCAACTACTAATTCACATTTCAAGAGAGGTAGAGATTAGGAAAATGAAAACCGAAACGTTCAAGGCCTAGTTATGATTCAGTTTATTTGGTAAGGTTTGTCCAATCCAATAGGTGTGTGTGGATGTATAAACTGTAGATCAGCCAGTTTAGTGTTTTGTTTTGAGACTAGTTGTGAGTATTATCTACAGTCTAATTTCTTACCTGTTTTAATATCCTGTGCTGTATTCTTCTCTTACTAAAAAACATTTAAAAAAATGCTTATAGGACGTGGTGGGAAAGCATGTTAACATTTTCATTTCTAAAGCAATTATCTAGACAAACAATAGCGCATCATACAGATCACACATGAAGATGATAATACATTTAGCTGGTAATGGGTTTATAGTCCTATGATAAGCTTCAGTAGTTCAGTGACTTATCCCCATTGGGGTAGCCCACACCACACACCAGTGCTATGGTATTGATTTGATCTTGTTAACAAAACAAGCAAAAACCAGTTGTCTTCTAATGCATGATTTTTGTAGCATAAACTCAGTGGATACAGCATGTTGTTATGGGTGGATCTCAAGGCAGATTGTTTCAACCCACAACAATACAGTTTGTGAGACACTGAAATCCAGTGCCCTCCAGACAGGAATTTGTTGGCTTGTGTTTTTGGTCAAACAGTATGGGAGACAGCATGTGAAGTGTCTGATTCCTCCGAAGGCCTGCATTACAAAAACTTGTGAGTTAACTGCAAGTGTAATATCAGGAATGCATTAACGTTTTCTCACAAGTAATGTAGGGTGAATGTAGTCCTATCTGGAGGAATTGTATTCTTTTTCTGTGGAGTGTAACAAAGCTGGAATCTCCACAGTCAGGCTATTACTTAAAGAACAGCCTGCCACTGGTGAGAAATATTTGGCTTATTTCCAGTGGTGTGTTCTTATTTCAATGTTTTTATTTTCTGCTTCTGTCATCATTAGAGCTGCACAAACTGGTTATTCGATTCAGATCAAGCTCTCCACAGGTGAGGGTTATTGGTGCTGATTGGGCTAATTTACCATTCCAAGTGAAACAAGGGAAGAAACCACTGCTTAGAGTTGAGATGATCGCTGTACTCCACAGAGTTAAGAAAAGCAACAGTCCTCACAAACCCAAGCAGCTGTTGTTTCACTTGGAATGGTCAATTTAGCCTGATCAACACGAATGACTCTCATCCAATTATCAGCACCTGATTTTTGTGGAGAGCTTGAATGAATAATCTGTTCATGCAGCACTCGTCCCCATATTGCTGCTTTTGTTTTTAAAAAATAAATACAGTTTGTAGCACTCCTATGGCCTCAGTACCTCAGAATCATGTCTGGTTTCCAAGTACATCTGGTACACCAGAGTGTTACCTTTTAATGGATGTAAAAAAATACATCAGTAAAAAATCCTACTTGGAACAAATGTGGAGCATGCAATTTATTTTGTACCATCAGTATTTAAATTGTTAATGACATTGCCAGTGAAGAAACCTCATTGTTTGGCTTTACTGTTAATATATCAGACTGTTTTCTCCTTTGAATATAGTTTGTCTAAATGTAGTATATAATCAAAAGTTGGTCCGGGCATCCTCCTATCACAGGGTCTTGGGTATGACCTTGCACCTGAATTTCAGGCCAAGTCTTTGGATTGTCAATCGTTGTGAAACTTCACTGTTCCTGGAGGATTGCTACCTTTTTTATTATCAAAATGAGTGTTCAGGGATGGAAAAGAAGACTCCCATTGCATAACCAGTTGATTCATTCCTGGTTTTACTATGAGTTTAATAACACACCTGAGCTTGTTATTACCTATACACTGGGGCTAATCAAACACCTATTAAAAACCTGGATTGGGTGAAACTGCTATGCAATAGGAGTCTTATTACCATCCCCGATGTTGTAAAAGGACTGATTTGGAATTCAGTCACACTGTAGAATGGGTTGTCCTGAGTGTGTATGTAAGTGAAGAACTATGCACCCCTGGCACTGTAACAGTAAGTGGATCAGCAGTGTCCACTACACTATGGGCTGCCTGCTGAGCTGAACTGGACCACCATTTTCTCACATCACATGTATCGTTTACTGTATGCATCATCAACCCGACATGAATGGTTGAAGAGACACCGCCATACAATTTGGTCCTGTTGAGATGGAATGACCCAATTTAAAGATGTAGCGACCCTTTTTTAATGTCTGTCTAGATCTGAGCAGAAACAGTAACGGAGTAACAGCCGTTGGAAATGCCCTAGTTAGGTAGAGGTCTGTACCATCACTAGATATGCAATACTTTTGACTGACCCCCCCCCCCCCCCCCCCCCAACACTTCTCACACACTAAACTTGGATGTATCCCTAATAGCAGTGCATCACACAGCATACAGCGTTTTGTTTTTTTTAATTAGTTGCACTGGATCGTTTCACAATGCTCTACAAACAAAGGTGAAGTTAATAACCACTCCTTGCGCAAAATGATTGTGAGTGCTTTACTGATGATAAGAAACATTAGGTCACTCGCAGAAAGAAAAAAAATGACTAGGAATTAAATTTGTAGCAAGCATCAATAGGATATTGCTTGTTTGCAGAGGGGGGTATTTGCTGTCTGTGCCAGATGAATACTATTAAGTCTGATAGGCTGGAGGACACTACAGTACATATTACACCAGTATATATATATTATAGATTTTTTTTCTTCTCTATTGGAACCTACACCTCAGCCCACACACTTTTCCAGTTGTCACCTTTTGCAATCTGTTTACACAAGGCTGTTATCGCATGAATACATTAGAATAGTCATGCCTGTGATGGAGATTATTGTGCTTTACAAAATAATGACTGATAATTTCACTCTTCAAAGGGTAAAGGAGAAACTAAGACCAAAAAAAAAGCTTTGATTTTTGTTCTGGCAAATTCAAAACATATAGGTCGCCTTGTCTGTATAAATTGAGTACCTGTGGAAGTGGATCAGTTATCTAAAATAATTCTGAGAAAGGAAATAGAGTTACTCGGTAGATGCCAAACATCCCACAGAATTGTTTTGATATGGTATGGGTTGAAGTCTTCCTTACTGATTTGTAAGATATTTCCATAGGCGTTTGGTGCATCTCATCCTACACAGAAAATGATTTATCGTTTTTTATTTATAGAAGAATGGCATAACTGCCACATATTTGGTAGTTCCCATGATGCCAGTCTATAAAGATATGAACAGTACTATTCTTGGCATAAAATGCTGTTCTAGAAGCCATTAGAACATGCAAGCCAGCCAATCGATGCAAGATTTGACAAATTTCCCTATGAATAAAAATAAAAATGTTGGCCTTTTTTATTTTTATTTTTTATTTTTTATTTTATCCAACTTCAAATTTAACAGGGTGTGTGTGTGAAGTGTGTATTTTGTATAACTCTACATTTCTCTTGTTTTAAAATGTTGGTCGCTACATAGTGAATTCCAGTTCACGCATAAGGTAAGAGAACCAAGTTGTGACAAATATATATATTTTTTTTACCACTCAGATGGCCTTTTCACTTCTGCCATACATTAGAAACACCTGTAACTAAATCGCCAAACCAAAGTACTATCGCACGAGGCTATGGTTTCATGTGACTTTGTTATATGATAGGTACCCTTAAAATGAGTCATTTTTAAATGAATCCGTGCTATTGTATCTGCAACTCCCGGCTTCTTCATATTGATTGAAAATGTTCCTGTTTCTGTGCTCGCTGCCTGGTCTGCACAGTACAGTAGAAGAATGTTTGACCCTGACATTATTAACATTCATGATTCTGGCTTCAGGCAGCAGCATCTCAGTATTTGATCACAGAGTACACTACGGTGGGGAGTGAGACTGTGTGTGTGTGTGTGTGCGCGCTTCTGAGTGTGTGTAGACACCTCTTCTGTTTTCAAGGACTCTGCAGTAATTGAAATGCAGGGGCTTTTAAATTATCCGTTTAGCTCCGAGGCACAGGATTGATGGAGGGGTCCTTTTTGTTCCAAAGAATAATATTTTGGACAAGGAATGAAGAAATGACCCTTGAAGAATTGGTGCAGAGATTGAATGCGGTTGCCAAGTGCACTGGTAGGAGGAGCTGCTAGCGTTTAGAATGTATACACTTTGCATCTTGCGTTTTTCGTCAACTTGCTGCTTTTGGTTTTGTAATAATTTAAATGATTTGTCTATTTTGTTAAGGCAGCCATTCTGTGTGTATCATTCAAAGCTATGTCAGTTTTTTCGAATACCTGTAGGTGTCCCTTTTAAAATCAATCCTGGTTCAGAATGTTGTACCTTTTTAAACATGTGCATTTTATAATTTCTACTTCAGTCTGTATATAGGGTTGTTACAGAAGTTAGTTGCTATTCCTTCCTTCTGTTATTCACATATTGGGAAACTATAGGAGAAGTTTTATATTGCACTCTAAGCAGCTGTAGATGATGCTGTTTTATTGTATCCGATTTCATTTGTCTCAGTTTAGTCTCATCTCCTGCTGGAGTTCAAAGTCAGAATAAGGTTACATTTATCTGATACTTCAAATAATAAACCCTGTTGTATACTGCACAGTTTTAGACAACTTGAGTTTAATCTATTCATACATTTGTTTGAAAGATAGTTTGCATTCCACAATATGTACTTGTCATAAAGATACTGGGGGAATGCAGCGTGGTGTTAAATGAATATTAATATTAAAAATAAATATTAAAGTGAAGTAGATTGTAAAAACAGTAATGGGGAATGTGCATAATATTTAGTTCCTTCTGGTTTAAGAGGGCATATTAACAAAATACACAAATGTCTCTGGCTTCTTAGGTACTTCAAATCAAGAATCCTAGGGAGTTTCTATGGTCATGAATTGGACACTTAAATATCCTAGCTGAAAGATTTTTTGGGAAGCATAAGAGTGGTTAAGTACTTGTTGGTTATTGTTGAGTTAATTTCCTGGTAAAGTGTTGTGTACAAATCACCTTTTTAAGTACAGAGATAGTAGAGACACCTGTACGTTGCATAGTGTTGCATGTTTGTACAGTATGAGTTGTATATTGGGGATGCATCTTTGTGGCCATTTACTCTTTATACCTTTCATTGACCTTAAGAATGTGTGCAGTTTGACACTTTGTAAAGAACAGTATAGATTTGTTTTAAAATCTGGGTGTTGCTTTGTCATGTCTAGTGCTTTACAACATTTTCTCTGTGAAACCAACCAGAATTATTTTCTTATCTTGTCTCCCACCCAAACAGCAAGAAATGTCTTTGCTTCGAAACAATAGCCTCATGACTTAAAAGCAGGTATGGGATTTCCAAATGCAGAGCAGTGTTGAGACTTCCTGTTCGTTGTGGCTTCAGTTTCACTGGTGCAGAGTTCCAATTTCTTGGTGGACCGGGGGGGGGGGAGGGGTATATGTTTCCAAAGTGTTTACTCCAGTCTTTAAGTCCTGTTAATTTTTTAATATCATTTTATGTGCTCTCCTCACATGAGTGATACAAATAGGAATGGAGTCCCAGACATGTCTTATGTAATATTTAAAAAGCTGCATCTCCCTGTTTGAAATCAGTCAAGATGGGCAACTGAAATGTGAAAAAAGTCAGATTTCAGAAATACAGTACATTTAAAGATATACCGTGTTTGTCCATCTGTCGCACAAATATTTTTACACATCTAGAAAAGCATTTTATGTAATTTGAAGAATGTCCTAGCCAAGTTTCATGCCAGTTATTGGTGGTATTAAAAGCTGTAAGTATATGGAGCCACTGTAAAGTGTGTATGTAAAGATTACATTTTTACGTGTGAATTCCGTGGATGTAGATCATGGGTATTTACATTTTCATGTTCTTGACATGTTACTGAAAGCTCTAAATATGTATTGGCAGGGATATATATTACTCACCTACTTGTTACCATAGCAACATTGCCTATGAAGTTGTGGTCTCCCCTTGGTCCTGAGTCCAGATCTGTTCATAGCAGACACCATTTATTGACCAAATATTGGAAGGGCAGCGAGAGTGAACTGTTTCCTTACAATATCGCACTATATCACGTTTAGGAATAGTGTTGATCTTACTCGTAAAAAAGGAACTGGCTGTTAATTAGTCTAGTAAGACAATCCCCTGGGACCAGATGTCAAAAATAGCCTTTAATATTACATGGTTTTGACAACCTGCTTTCTGGAGTTGGCAGTGTATTCAAAGCTGTTAACAAAAAGCACAAAACCTCTTTGTGCAGTGTTTGTATTTCAGGCTACAATGTTCAGCAACTGTCATCATAGATTGAATTCACTGTACCTGTTTACCAGGCTTCAGCTAGGACAGAAAAAGACTGGGTTTCCATGTGTTTTGAAGAGAGGCTAGTCCAAGGTAATTGAATGAGAATTATTTATTAGATTCAGCTGCCAGATTAGATTTAGTACATAGATTGATTTCTTTGGTTGTCTCCATCCTTACAGAGAACCCAATGGATCTTATTAATGGTAGAAGGACAGATGTATATGCTAATTGGAGGAGCTCAGTTAGTCTTTTGGTAAAGACCAATTCATTTCTATTGGCTTATAATGGTTAAATAGCTGTCCAGACCAGGGATTTTGTAAATTACCTTGATGTCTTGACGAAACATACTTCAGTCTCTGTGATTCTGAAGAAAGTTCCCTAAATGTATTTTTCCATGTAAAACTGCATCCTTAAAAAAATGCACAGTATCTTTATGCAAACAAGTGCAGGAACCCTGTTTCTTTTTGCCATTCCCTTCTGTGGATGCACATCCCCAACGAGGGACATGTTGAGGTGATGTTTGTAATGTTGTACATATGTCACACTTACATTTTTACATATACCTGTTCTGAAAATCTTTGTCATGTCATAGAGGCCTTTCAGAACATTTCAAAATGCCAAACTATACCGTATTCTGGTTTATCCCTATGCAATATATTACAATGTTTAGTGAGCCGTGGAGACGACCCAAAACCCCAATTAGATTGAACTCCAGTGTACCCTGAGGCTCAAGCTACTGAGCACTGCTATCTGTGGTTGGGCCCTTCAGCATAAACTGTTCCAGTCTTCTGATAGTTTGCAATAATAGATATAGTAAATCATTGCTTTTTTTCAACTCTCATATAAACAACAGAGTGTTTTAAAATTGAAGTAAAACCATTATGGGGCAACTGAGCTCAGTACTGTATGATTAAATGTGCCACAATCTTGAAATTGAGGCAGGAAAACAAGTATTTCAGATATGCAATGTTGAAGGGAGTGCAGGAGAGTGGTTGGTTGTAAAGGTAAATCAGTTGAATATTTCTGAGGAATTTTAAAAATAGGCTATGTTATAACCAAAATATATATTCTGCTGTATCCTGTAAGTAGGGACTTTGAATCAAATTGTTGGGGTGTTTTTTTTTTTTTTTTTTTTTAATATAAACTTGCCTTTGGGCTACTGAAGTTCAAGCCCTAAACTCCTGCCTATAAGCGATAATTCTAAACCATCTGGGTGTGGTGACCTCTGTTAAGTGTGCGGTATCTTTTGAGGTTCTACCTCTAAAGGGAAGTCTGTAACAAACCTAGAGAAGAGAATATAGGCAAGTTGTGCTGCATAGAGGCCACAAAAATACATGCAGAGGGAACCGACAACACAAATCCCAAACTAATTTTATTCTATGAAACTCAATGTGATTTACTTCCCCAACTTTCACGGTTTCTGGACATGTTTAGCAAAAGGGGTTATATTAATATACAGTGCATGACACACATTTCTAAAACTGATGCACATCCTCCTTTTTGTTTCACGACACAATTAACTTTTAGTTGGGGGGTGGGGGGTGGAGGGGACCTGTCATTAAAACATGTAGCTCGGTGTACGTGCTGTGAAGCAGAGAAGCTAAATGCAAATGTTGTAGTAAACCAGGCGCTTAAACATCTTTAATGGCAGGGATATTTCTAAATAGCGTTGCATAATTGAGGAGCAGTTGAATAATTTATTCCAGAATTCTACAAAAGTTTGATTGTTTGTTTTACATAATTGATAAGAATCTTCAGATTCAGGTTTTGGCCATTTACAGTTTAGTATATTTGTATGAATGTATCAGAAAACAAATGTCTTCACGAAACATTTGTTCTGTAGTTTTAATAAGGTGTGTTTTTTTTCAAACCAATACATGTTATGAATCTACCCATGAATAGGAAAATGCTTCTTGACCGGAGGATTGTGGGTTCAATCCCTGGTGGGGTCACTGCTGCTGTACCAGTGAGCAAGGTACTTTACCTAGATTGCTCCAGTAAAAACCCAACTGTATAAATGGGTAATTGTATGTAAAAATAATGTGCAAAAAAATAAATAAATAAAATAATAATGTAATTATATGTAAAAATAATGTGATATCTTGTAACAATTGTAAGTCGCCCTGGATAAGGGCATCTGCTAAGAAATAAAAATAAATGATAATGCATTGCACCAATAAATTTGACCCAAGTTTATAAGAATGGTTGCGGAAACCAGTTTTTGCAATGTAAAAAATACATTGATGGCAACTGGAGGGGGCTTGATTAACAGTGAAACCAAGTCGTTTTTCAAGTTAACATATTTAACTTTTGATTTGCAAAGTTAAAATCAATTAACCTATTGCTCGTTTCTTTTACTCTTTTAATGCAGATTTACAGTTTTTGTATTTTTTTTTTGTATTTCCTCTCTGCAGTTAGTCCCTCCTGCCACTGTAGCCTTACACCCACTCTTACAAGCTGCAGATTTTTGCAGTGTTAAATGTAACAAGCCACTACCGAGAATAGAAATTGGTGTTTTTAAAGATGTAAAAAGTTTAAAATGTTTAGGTGTTGGTGCAAACAAAATTCTCCATGTAACAGCTTTAAAGACAAGGTTGCTATGGAAATACAGATGTTTTTTTCTGACATATCTGGTCACCATGGAAATGCAATTTGAATTTCTCTGTCCTCTAAACAACCAGCCCAAACATGGTTTATTATACATGTTGCATTTTTACTCCTATATTGTGAACTAAAGCATTAACTGAAATAAGGTGTGCCTTCTGTTACATATTTTAATGTAAAATTTAATGTTAAGAAAATTGACCTTGAATGTTATTGTAGGATCATGTATCTTCACAATGTAGTGATAACCCTCAACAGTACATTGAAAAGGCTTCTAGACAGCTGCTTAGTGTCTGTGGGTATATAACCATTGGTTTTAGTTTCTAACCATTAATAAAGAGCCACAGTTAATGTCACGGGTTCATTAGGAAGGTACCACCAAGACTAGGCACATTCCCTCTGCATTACTGCATGTGCAGACCTGCAAATACTAATTACTGGCCAAATCCCATCAGGGAATCCCGATGGATAAAAGATGTACTCGGTTGGAAAATAAACTCGGAAAAAAATGAATGATGAAACAGGGCTGAATCTTGCAATTGGTTTTGGAACCTAAATTATTTCTTTAATACAGTGCAGGCTGAGTTGAATGTGGAAAGATCACATATTTGTATTGTCTACTTTCTGAAATAAAGGAGGGAAAAAAACATTTTTATTTATATGTAATATAAAACACACACACACACACACACACACACACACACACACACACACACAGTGAAATGTTAAACAAGATGGATTCACCACTATACCACCACCCCACATATTGCATTCAAACTAAATATAAACCAAGAGAAATTAACAGGAGTTCTTTAGGAATGGCCACAATGGCAGTGAATTTACTGAGAGACAGACAGACACATTTGTAGAGGAAATAAGTCAATATGAGTGACAACAGATGTTAAAAGGGAGGGGTTGTAAACTTAACATTAAATACACATGCATGTTTAAACAGAAGATACTGTACAGAAGATGATTGATATGCTGTTATGAAATTAATCCTCAGACTGCTACCAAATTGAATTAAATGTGCACTGTGTAAATTTAGTGTTGTGCTCGAAGTGTGTGTGACCGTGCAGCACAACTTTTGAGCATAGGAAACATTTGACTGGTAATTTGTATCCACTCCCTGCGACAAGTTTAGACTGACAAACTAGTGCAAAAATAGGCATCTGCTGGTTTACTAGAAACTATCAGTATAGTGAAACTGTCTGTTCCCAGTCCTAAACAAATACTGTTTCTACAGCAACTTCAAAGTGCAGGTGCTTTTGTCCTTAAGGAGTTAAATAGTAGACTTAAACTTTGCTAGATTGTACCATTTTGAATGCATATTGGGTGCAGTGACTGATGTAACTTAGTGTTGCTTAGTTACATTCAGTTTGCCATCTATAATTCTGTCAGCCACACATTTCTACACCTAGTGAAGTTGTTTGATGCTCATGAGAGAGAGAGAGAGAGAATTGTGCAAGTCACTTAGCAGAACTGCATACAGTTAATTAACCTGCTGGGATTGATCTGCAGAACACTGCTGGAAGAGGAAATCACTTCCCTTGTGCAAGAGGCAATATTACATGGCATCAGTATTTAAATATGTGGGAGTTGAGAGTTTCCATATCAGCAGTTCCCTTATGAAAGTTTACCATAGTAAAAGCATAGCAAACATGGTAAAGAATAAGGTATGGTAAAACATATTAATAAACATGGCAAACTAGGGTAAACTATTAGTATAACCATATATATATATATAATTTTTTTTTTTTTTCTAGATTTGTATGATTTTGGTTCTACTTTCTTTTTATGCTTGTTTTCTTTTTTTGTGTTTTTTTCTTTTTTCCTGACGTGATTTGGGAGGGAAATCTGTCCTAATCGAGGATGTAGTTAAACATATCTCCGTGGAAAGTTTGAGTGCCAAGTCAAGCGCCATTACCAGCTTCCCTTTTGTCTAGAGAGGCTTTGTAATATCACAGTCGCTTCCAGAGAGGCAGTGTTTGTTTCCCTTCCTTCCTTCCTTCCTCTTCTAATCGTTTGCTGAGCTTGCAGTTGCAGACTGCTGCAACCTAAGGTTTGGATTAGTTTGATGTTATCTATGTGATGTGTTGCAGTTCTGCAGGTTTTCCATGTATTTCAAGTGCAAGTGATTGTATGTCTTTCTCTTAATAAGTGTTGCGTCTTGAATTGCTTCTATTTCAATTTCTATCAAAACAGTGTCTGCATTGATTTCTTCTCCTGATTCCCTGGCATCAGCGCAATGGGCTCGCGGGACAGTGTGTGGTTTTGTAGCAAGGAAAGGAAGTAGTGCATCTAAGACGGACAGCGTTATGGTACAGATTTTTTTTTTTTTTTTAAACCGCCTTTTGAACTCCTGGGAAATGCTTAAGACGCACTTCTGTGGCACAATGCTGTCCCCTGACAGCCAGGTGTAAACACTGCAGCAGTTACAGCTCTCTAAGCTGAAGGAGAGAGATTTCTTTCTGAAGCTTTTCATCACAAGGTTTTTATTTTTTTTAAATTTTATTTCTGAAACGTTTCATCAGGGTCACAGTTAGAGTAAAAAATAATTTTATCTTTTTTCACTTGCTTAGAGGCACTTGAGGAAGACCTTGGATTTATCCTTTTGCACAACTCTGCAGCATTTGGAATACTTAATCTGCATGGTTAGGCTGTTGCTGTCTGTAGAATGCTCTGTGGTAGCAGACAGTGGAACTGAACACAATAGGAATAGTGCAGTGTGTTTATAGCATTCGATTAGCTGTTTACAAAAAAAAATCAACGGGGGGGGGGGGGGTTGTCTAGTTAAACAGGAGCAGTGAAATTAAACAGAAGTGATTTTCATTTCTTTTGAGCTCACAGAAGACATCAGATTGGTGTTTGGCTGCAAGTATAATTAGCCTGTGTAAGGGGATTTGTGTTTACCTGCTGTCAGCCCGACTTTCTTTGCAGACTCGTCTATGAATGGAGATCTATTCTGGGATTATCTGGCTTCTCCCGGAACCTCTGAGCTGCCCCATAGAACAAACAGTTTAAGCTTCCCAACCTTTTATTTGTCCCAGTGGTGAACCTGTTTTAATGGTTTGTTTTTTTTCGCAAGGACCTCCTGTTGGTGTACACATTAATTCTACCCATGTCTCTGTATGGACTGTTAAAGGAAGGGCAAGAAACTCATCACAGCATCTTTACCAGACTCTGCCAAATCATTCAGAGTCTTTCTGCTACTGTGCTGGGCACGCTGCCTAGGAAAACAAGCTCTCGGGGAGAATGGTCTGGTGAGCTGGCTGTTGTGTTTATTTTTGATGCATTTGATTTGATCTCTGGCTTGCTTTGGTGGCCGCTGTCTTGTTTTATATTTCATGAAACGGTTTAAAAGGCTGCTAGACACTCTTGCTTGTTCTGCAGCATGTATTGTACTGTGTGTTTCTTTTCTGCTTTGTTTGGAAATGTGTATGTTCTCCGCTTGCTGTTTCAGCAAGACATAATTGTGATCTGATTTAGTGCTGCTTCTATCAATAACAAATGAATGTGAGACAAGGCTGACTGTTTAGGGATTGCTGCACTGATAAATGGTTTTGCATCCACTGTGGGTGCCTTGTTTTGTTTTCTAGTATCTTTGGTTCAGACTTGCAGGCTGTTGACTGTCCTGATTGTGTTTCTTGACTTCTGCTCTACCAAGGTCAAGTCTACAACTAACAGTAAACTACAGTAGTAAAATTCTGGCAGACGTTTCGATTAGAAGTCTTTATCAGTGTCTGCCATTCGAAAAAGGTTACTTACTGAACTGCATACCGCTTTGTAGTTTTCCATATACTGGTACTTAACGAAAAACATGAAAAAAGTGACATTTTCGAAATCGAACATGAAATACTGTACTGCTATTATGGCTTCCGGTAGACGCTTGCGATACTGTTTTACAGTTTCATTGATTTACATGATGAATAAAATATCTAAATGTATGTTCATAGTTGTTTTTTTAAATGGTCTCAATCCTAAAATTGTAGGTGATGCTAAACTTTTGGCCATAGTTGTATACTGTACTAGTTCCGTCATTTATGAATAAAGTTCACGGCTAAACAACTTGAGCCAAGTTCATACAATCCAAGATAACTAGTTTTCATGCAAACACAGAGGGTGTAGTTTTTTAAATTTACATACGGTGGATATTGAATTAGTGTCCAGCCCAGTAATAGTCTCTGAAATGCCAATATATGATTTGCATTCTTTATATGTTACTTTGTGGTTTAAACATCTAGTTTTAGAATTTTGAAGTGTCATATTTACGTGCATTATTATTATTTGTTTATTTAGCAGTCGGGGGGGGGGGGGGGGGGGGAGAGAAAGCAGCATTATCCTATTTGATTTCCTTTGAAATGGGCAGAGCAACCATTTTTAAATACTAAATGTATCATGGCTGGCTTTGATAATGTTTTTTGATTTTGTAACCTCTTACAATACTTGCAAGGCAGAGCTGCAACAGCAATGCCACCTCATTTATTCAAAGACATTTTCAAAACCGAATCTAATTAAAAACCAGGGCAGCAATGTGGAGTAGTGGTTCGGACTCTGGATTCTTGACCGGAGGGTTGTGGGTTCAATCCCAGGTGGGGGACACTGCTGCTGTACCCTTGAGCAAGGTACTTGCTTCAGTAAAAAAAACACCCAACTGTGTAAATGGATAATTGTATGTAAAAAATAATGTGATAAAACCGAGGTCCTATTGTAAGTGACTCTGCAGCAGCAGTTGTTGAGATGAATAGTTCCGCCCCTAGTCCTAAGTCGCTGTGGATAAAAGCGTCTGCTAAATGACTAATTTAATAACATATCTACAGAACTGTTTGTTGATAGTGTTGAGGCATTTCAGAAGGGTAATTTGTTTCTGTGCAATCATTAATTTAATTACTAATGTAATTTATTCTTCTGCAAGTTTTGAGGTGCAGAGGAGTGTTGAGAGGATAATTAGTCTGACAGTTGGCATACGAAACCTGATTTGTGCTGATTGATGTATTTCCACTGTCAAAGCTGTTCTAATAGGCTAATTCTTGTTTACAGTCGGCATATTGTACAGTTAATGAGGTTTGAAATGATATGCAGGTTCTGGTAAGTTTTTAAGGGGTCACTGTATGAGAACTGTTACTTCCACCAGTGCTGTACCAGCCACCTGAAAGTTTACCACTGCGTTTTGCAGTTTCATCTTGCTTTTCTATGCCTTTATCATAGTTAAACATGGCAAACCAGGGTAATTTAATATGCTTTAGCATACCTTGCTGTTCTTTACAATGCTTACCTATGCTTTACCATGCTTTTACTATGCTTTATTACACTTTGCTATGCTTTTTACTAAGTGGTATTTCCCCAAATAAGTTTCCCAAAGCCAATCAAAATGCCTGGTAAAGTTTTATCTTGTGCATGGAAAACCAATCGACCTGAAAAATTCTATCACAGGCACAGCCTGTTTTTGATAGTGACATTCTTATGGAATAAACAAAAAATAATAATTACTGAGGCTGATCTTGCAGTATACTGCATGTAACGGTAACCTTCAGGATGTGGATTCCTGTCTGTCATGTGAAAATAAATCACTGTGGTGGCTTAAAAGTGCATCATAAATGCTTCATCTAATTGTTTTTTGAGGGATACTAAGTTAATGGCATGCTACTGACAGACTGTTTTTGAAATGTGGTGGATTCTCTCTAATTTTACTTTGGGCACACATGTAAAGTACTGTAGGAATCTAACCTTGTGTGTTTAGCTGGTGAATTAGCCTCTTACGGACGGGATTTTCGTAATAAACATATGCAGGTTTTTTTGTACATCAATTTGCTTTTCAAACTACTTTTCTAACTTTTTTTTTTTTTTTTTTACAGAACTGGTTATCAATTCAGCAAGTAAAAAAAAATAAAATTGAAGTGATGATCATTGAAAGTTTACAAGCTGCATTTCATTGCATTCTGAGATGCAGAGCTTTGTGGTTCTGCACTGTGTTCACATGGGTAAATGTTTGCAGAGAGGATTAGACCTGAGCTGAGCTTGCTTGCTGAAATCGAATGATCTGTAGTTTAGAAATGGGAAGTACAGGAGCTGCAGCTGATCACGGAGAGCAGAGTTGAGTTGGGAGAGCTGCTTGTAAAATCATGTCTACAGAATCTTTTGGCTTGTTCTCCAGAGGTATCTGAGAGCAGAAGAGAACAGAACTATGTACCAAATCCAGTTGAAACCATTGGGACGACATGTTAAAATTTCCCTGGCTGAAATGGAGAGCTACTATTGTTTCACACAAGCCTGTTCTCTGGTGCACAGTGAGTACATTTGTATTAGTGGGAGTGTTTCTTCTGTCAGCAGTATGTTCAGATAAAATACATTTTATATTCTGCTGCTCATGCATAACTATAAAACACTATTGGGCTTGATTCCCAAAGCTGTTTACTACAAATCGGAATTGTTTTCTCAACGTGAAATAAGAAACAACTTAACGCTTCATTCAAGCCCATGAATTAAGAGTTATTTTTATTTCTGGCTTGGTAATTTTTTTTTATTGGGTGCGTTTTTCTCCTTTCTGAAAAGAAATGTGTTGATGACAAACTGTAGTAAATAGCTTTGAGAACTAAGCCCTATTAACTATAAAAACAATGATTTTAATAAGTGTTTCATTGAAGTCCTTATTTGAAAGCACTGGTACTTTTCAGTCAGTTTTTCTTCTTTTAGTATTGATACATAGAGTTTGAAAGTGATATTTGTAAAATGAATAAATGTATCATTTAAACAAGAAACTTTCATTACAATTTTCTGAATTTCTTTATTTTCTCATTGTGAAATGGCAGTGAGCTGTAGGACACATGTGCTGTCTCTTTCTCTCTATATTGTATGTCCAGTTTAAAGGATAACCCCTGTGTGTTTTTAAAAGCTTAGTGATTTATAATTTCAATTTCTCTGCTTCTGTGTATTGAGGATTATGCTTTTTGATATTGAACTTGCTGATTCCTCTCTTAAATTTTCATAGCAAGTTGTAATTCGCTAAATATTCTTGAAATAGCCTTTGTAATTCATTTTGTACTTGCAACCATTGTTTTTAGTTTAAGTGGCAGTCCTACATTTATCATTTTTTAATACATAGGCTTACCTGGCCCTGCTTTTTTATTTATTTATTTTTTTAACTGCATCTACCTCGTCAGTTTCAGTTGCCTCATCTTTGTAAAACATATGTGGTTATTTATTAAGAAAGCTGTAAACGCACACATTGAAGTGGTCTGTATGCTATATTGTCTTACTGTACTTTGTCAGAACATTTCAATAATGTACAGCAACTTGCTTACCTGTGAACCTTCTAACCTTTTTATTATGCTTTTATTTCTAAAAGTGATATTCGGTTGGGTGGAAATTAGTAGCATGACTAATAAATGTGAGTGATCTTAACCAGAGTGTGACGATACATAGTGATTTCAGGAGCTTGCCTTCATTGACTCCTGTTATATTTTGGCTGGGCTATTTCCATGTGGTGATAATAAGTAGAGGAAGACGTTAACAGGGGTGTAGGTTTTACTTTCACCTTTTTTTTAAAGGGATTTTTTTCCACGTTGTTGGTAGTTTGGCTTGTTTTAATGTATTGCCTACTAATTATTACATGAGTGTACATCATGGTCACTTCCAGTAAGGGCTTGGGTAAATTCTAATTTAATATTTTCTTGCCCTGTCACTGTCACTCATTTGCTGAGGTGTGTGCACTTAAACAGAAATACCCTAGAAGTCTTTAGCATTATTACTCAGTTTACAGCAGAGTCTGTGTAGGAAAACATTTAAGTCCTGTTCGTGACAAATAACCATGGTGGCACTTTGGTTTTAAAACTCCACCTATAAACAAACAATGGATCAGTCTTTTCAAATATCAAATTATCTTCCACAAACCTAGCCGTCAAGTTAGCAAACAAGCCACCAAGTCTGTCAGCTGCTGAGTCACCACAATATATTGTTACTTCCTTAAAGAATCCTGTTCAGAGTGTGACACTTGTGTATGTTTTCTCTTATTTTGCTTTAGTTCAGGTACGCAGTAAAACTATAAAAAAGGAAGTAGATAAATGCCTCACATTAACCATTGGTCTTGTTACTACCATTACACAATGTTGATGTCTGTCTGCTTGATTTGATTCCTTGTAGTTTTAGCCCAGTTTGAATGTGTTAATGATGTCAGATAAAGTTTTAACCCATTAAGTGCCATTGTCCTCCTTTGAGAACAGGCTGCTTTGCATTTGTTTTTGGCACATTAACTGGCTTCTACCTGTTATTTGAATTTTCTGACTATTGTTATGATACCTTAATTTTGTTAACCACAAAACTTACGTCTCAATGTAATATATAAAATTACATAAATACAGCTTGTGTTCTGATAATATATTTGTTACTTTTTAATGGGTTAAATACAAGGAAATAACTAAAATATCTTCAACAGAAGAACATGTGAGCAGACCTAGCATTGCTACTTAAAACCAAAAATATTTTGGCTTTAATTGAAGCTCAGCCAAAACAAGATGGGCCAACAACAATCGACTGGGAAAGACGTCCATATACTAGTCATTAAAATGCCCGTATGGTATTAAAGTATTTAGCTGAATATGGTGGTCTGGTACTATTCCGAACACCGTCTTTCATGCAATACTTTGTTGTATCAGAAGTTATTTGGCTTTGTGGCCCTGGTCTTCATCTTCCAAGTCCTGCCGATCCTTATACTATCCTGAATCCAATACAATGCTTTTCTCAATTTTGATAACCACAAAAACATCAAAAGGTGTTAGTCTTTTTAAATTTAAAGTTTCAACATTGATTTTAATTGTCTACAGTTGTATTTGTCCTTGAAGCCTACAGGTAATCGAAAAATGTTATGCAGTCGCACCCAGTTCCCTGGGTGCTGTTATTGGAGCCTGCTGTAATTGGAGTTCTTGACTTCAGTAGTGGAATTTGTTTAAAGGTGTGTGTGCTTTTTTTTATGAAATTGAACACTATATTTATCATTTAACAACCAAGTTTGTAAGTTTGGTACAAACTGTAGTTAACATATCTGGGGTGAGGGGTCCCGATCCATCTGGATTGGATTGCATGGCCTTATCTGAATTTGCGATAAACATTTTTTTTGTTTTGTTTTTTTTTTGGTTTTTTTTAGGTTTTTTTTTTTTATAGTGGTGTTCTGTATTTTCTATTAAACAAGAAATGCCTATTGATATTTCAACCTGAAAAAATACAAATATAATGACATACAAAAGCAATTGAAAGTCCTCTAATTGTAAGGTTGTGACCAGGTTTAATCCAAGTGAATCTAAGTGACATTCTTATAAGCATTCCTTTTGAGATCACATCTACATTCATATTTGCCTTTGTAGTATAGTAATGTATCTTTTATTGCATCTTGTCTACATTTTATATATTGTATGTAAGGTATCTATTAAGTCATACAACGCTGTTTGAGTGAGACTAGCTCAAGCTATGGAAAAAGACTTCTTGTACAATAAGAGACAACGTAAGTAAAGCATTCACTTATTAGAAATGACATTTCATTGTACACAGTAATTGCTATCTATATCTGTACATGGCACAAGCTGAACAGGATGCGTTGCAGTGTTTGTACAGTGTGCACAAACACTGGCCAGAGATGACAGCCTGGAAATGAGTGTGGGTGAATTGGGGTTTCTCTCTTTGATCGCCAGGCAACCATTTCATATAGTTGCTTTCATCATTTTACCTGATCCAATAACTTTTTTCTCTCTCTCTCTCTCTCTCTCTCTCTCTCTCTCTCTCTCTCTCTCTCTCTCTCTCTCTCTCTCTCTCTCTCTCTCTCTCTCTCTCTCTCTCTCTCTCGATGTTCCCAGCTAATACAAGTATTGTTGGTTTCAGTGGGATGCAGCATAGGATGTGAATGATTTGTACTTCACAGTAAAACACTTTCCCTAAGAGGTACAAATACTTAAGAAACCAATTCATGTATACAGACAGCCAGTTATTTATTTTTTTTTTAAACATAAATACATTTTACCATTGTACCTTTCTGAAAGATGATGCATTCAGATGTTTGTCATCCATATCCCTTTCAAATGTAGCAAAGAAAACGGCATTAGACCCGCACACAAAACAAACCAAAAACATCTCCCTAAAACCTTTAACTGTAGGTTCAGTCCTTTCTGAACAGCGGTGACTTTGTTAATCCTAATGGAATCAAATGTATGCAAATGTGAAAGGCAGTAACAAGCAAACTTCTTGTGTGAGCCCTGTGTCCCTGTACTGTTTAAACCCATTGCTTCCAAAAATGCTGCATGGGGGATTTTAGAGTTCTGAACAGGTATGCTCTAGGAGTAGCGAGGAAGGGGGCTATTGATTTACTATCTCCATGATCTGATCTGGTACATGGAAGAGGATGAAAGGGTTAGCTAGGCGGTACTGCAAACCCATCTGCATGTATCAAGTCGCCAGAGTGTAAGTTTGATTTAAATGGATTTACACGATGTAAAACAAAGCACTAATTTGTTGGATATGATTTTAACTAAATGCAAATTCAGTGGGCTTGTTAATATGTGGGTGTTTGTTGCAAAACTATGCGCCTGCAGTTGGGGAAACTCTCACATTTTCGTCTTCCTTTTAATTCAACCATTTGTTGTACTGCTACCAGTACATGATTGCATTGATTTACCCATATATCTGTAATTGTTAATGCAACAGGCAGAGAGTATGCTGTTGATAAATATATGTACTTTTCATGCATTGCATTATTCAGTGAAAAAAATGGATTAAGATACGTGGTGTGCATTTAAAATATGTGCTCATGGGTTTTGTGGTTAAATCTGGGATAATCGGCTTAATTTAAATGTCGGTTTCCTCTTTTTATTATTATTATTATTATTATTTATTTCTTAGCAGATCCCCTTATCCAGGGTGACTTACAGTTGTTACAAGATATCACATTATACATTATTTCACATTATACAGATATCACATTATTTTTACATAAAATTACCCATTTATACAGTGGTGTTTTTACTGGAGCAATCTAGGTAAAGTACCTTGCTCAAGGGTACAACAGCAGTGTCCCCCACTGGGGATTGAACCCACAACCCTCCGGTCAAGAGTCCAGAGCCCTAACCACTACTCCACACTGCTGCCTTGCCTCTTAAGTCAGACAGGTTTGGCTGGAATGCAATTGATGACCCAAGAGGTGTATGGCAACCTCTCGGGTTAGTCCAGTTACTGTGTTGCATTTTTACAAGAGACCACAAGAATGCCTGAAGACTGCTCTTCTTGGTTTTAGAGTGTTGGTGTTTGTGTGTGTGTGGTGTGGTGTTGTGTTTTTTTTTTTGTGAATGGAAAGTACAACCTGTAAATAGGGATTTAATTGAAAGCTTCAATTGTCCAGTTAATAATTAAAATGGAAAATTCCACTATGATAAAGAAATACTGACTTGATCTGATAGTTTTCATTTACTTGTTTTCTAACCAGACCAAATCCGATAAGTAGGCATAGGATCGTGTATCTGCTCTGCTCTGGTTGAATCCCAACACTTTTTGACAGTATTGGATTATAACATGGCAATTGTCTTGCTCCGCATTTCAACGTCGTTGGAACGTTGTCAGTCTATTGTCTTGTAGCAGTTTTGTATTTGTTAAAATTAGGTGTATCAGGTATCCCTGCCATGCTGTAGCACTGGCCTACACATTTGTTGGATCTCAATCAGGATATAGAGGACAAACTGGGACAAACTTGAAGGTTAATGCACCCACAACACTACTGAGGTTTTGGAAGACCAATGGCCTTTTAATACTCTGATAACTTATGTACTCCTTGGCCAGGCATGACCACGATGTTGGAAGAAAGTGCAAGAAGTGGACAGCTTGCAACCAAGTGATGACTGCAGAGGGGTCCCTCAGAAAATTCAGACATGTCTGCAATTTAGGATTGCGTATTGGAACCAAAGGAGAAGGGAGGAGGAATAAGATCAATGTCTGTTTAGGGGCTGGGTGAACAGATGGACTCTGGATCTAAACCTCCTCCTGTTTTATTGGCGCCCGACTGAACATCCACATTGCTTAGAAGCACTCGGGCTGTGTGAAAGTTGATCCTGATCAAATGCAGTGTAAATGCAACACCACTGATCCTGATCAAATGTACCGCTGTGTTTGATCCGGATCAGAAATGGCAGTGTAAACACGCCTACTGTTTAACATGTCGTTAACATTTGGATATGGAAATATTTCCTAAAATCCTACATTTTCACTCTCGAATCCTCAGGCAAGCAAACCACAAAACCCAAATATAGTTGTCAACCCCCACCCAATTCCCTTGCTAATAAAACCACTCATAGATTTTACAACAGACTTCCTTTTAAATTGAATTTATCTATTTTCATTCTACTAGGATTTTGAGAATTTGTTGTGTTTTTCTATGGTTGTGAATTGACCACATTTTCAGATCTGTTTCTACTCTTTCCTTGCTTTTTGTAAATCCATGTTTAACATAGCAGAACACAAAACTAGAAATGTCTGCCAGTATGCAACCAGACAAGCTATTTATATAAATACCACAACAAATCAATTAAGCCTACGTTGGGTTTCAATAAAACTTGTTTTTAGCCAAAGGTACAGTGAGGGGGAGATTTTATGCAGATTTAAAAAAGCTGATTAAAAGTCATAGGAACTGTTATATTAGAGCAAGCATTGGAATAGACAGATGCCAGCAGAACAGTATCCTCTGAGGGGGAAGGTGGTGTCACCTGATAGGTTGCCTTCTGCAGTATTAAACAAAGGGCTCCCACAGGGAGATTTCCAACAGACCACACAAATGGACAACACTACATGTCATGTTTTTGTGTGTTCAAAAATCCTAAATACACTGAATTAATTTAAAGGACAGCTTGGCGTGTGGGCTTGTTGCGTTTGGACTCATTTGGTGTGTGGACAATGATAACCAAATATTGAACCTGTTTCTGTGGTGGGAGCTGCTGACCTGTTTGGGAGGCGGGGGCGGTGGGGTGGGGGGGTGTGCAGGGATCCTACAGAGGCGTTCCACCAGTTTTAAATGTAACTTGAAGAATGGTATTGAATCCAGGGGAGCGTGGCTGGATCGGAAGATGGGGTTTTGATCTCTTTGTGCACTGAAGTGCAATACATATCGTGGTGACAGAATGGGTCACTGTCTGTCTATCAAAAAACTTTATCTGACTTAAAAAAAATTATAAGAATAATAAAATAAACATTTAGCCAGGATGGCATTAAATCTTTTATCCTTGCTTTGCAAGGATATCATGGAGATGTGGCTGCAGCTGAAGAAAATTACAGGTGTGTGTTTTCATTTTGTTTTTAACAGTTTCACTTTCTCAATGTACTTTTGGTTTTAACAAGCTTAAATAAATAATTGAAAATGGGCTAATTTAGCACTCAAACAAACGTTGCATGTATTTATTTACATAACAAAGTCTAAATGTGTACTGTACAAAGGCAGGATTTTAATTCTGAGTGGTGTGGGATTTTTTAACTAAAGGTTTAGATAGGTTGGTTTGCTCTTTACCAAGGTGGGGGAGTGGTGTGGGTTTTTTTTTTTGTTTGTTGGTTTGGTGCTTTTAAATTGAGATATACAGTCAAGATTTTTGCTAAGAAAGCACTACAACCTTTCTGAAAGATGTTGGACCTTAAGGCGGCAGTCCTTAAAGAAACATTTCTTCTGAAATGAGTTGCCAGTTGCAATTTTGTAAGATGAATCTGAGAATATCTTGCATTTCACAAACTGTGAGGCCTCCGTGAACGTTTTGGATACCACATTTGTCACATGTCCAGCTGAAACAGTGTATGCAGTTTGTAACATGATGAAACCGCTGATTTTAAATGAATAGTTGTGTGCCTTTTTAAAGCCCTTTAGCCACTAGCATGTCAAATGTTCCATTCCTACTGCTGACCTTTTACCACAAGTTATCTGCTTGTTTCTTGTAGCATTTACTTCAGACTTGTGCAGGTAGGAACATGTTATATTTTTATTTGCCCATATTTCATGTAGCACATGTTTTATTTTTTTTAACAGCTCAGAACTGCTCCTGAAATCTTGGCAGCAGAGCTTATGCTGTAAATACCTCACGATATCTGAGTTCATCCTTCAAACATTCGTAACTGAATAAAACTAAAAACCTCAAGGCATCTTTTGTTTTAATGTCCGTCATTGATAAGATATCTAGTTAGAGTGTTTTCTGGGACAATATCCCTTCAGTTTTATTCAGTTCAGTCAGTCTGTCATCAGCCAGTGCCACTGTTTCCTGAGTGCATTCATTGTCATGCTTTTATATTTACTCTGCTCCCGTACTGTAGGTTCCTTTTGAATTTTGTAGTGAGTTTGTGAAATTCCAGTTCTTTTATTTCTCAACCTAGCATTTTGGTTAAGCATATTCTAGAATATATCAGTTTGTTTGTTTTTCCATTCTCAAAAAAGTACAGTAAAAAAAAAAAGTGGTATGTATTATGTAACTGAAATAACTATTTTAGAATAAGTGGTAATTATGGCTGATTTTTAATATAAAGGTTCCAAAATGTATGAGGCATAAGTGATTTAGTGAAGCAATTCAGTTCTTCTGAAATACAACATTGTTTTAATGCAGGCTACTGTGGTTGAAGAGCACTTTTTATTTTGATAAATGCCACACTTGAGTTTTTCTTTTCTGTCGGAGGCGTGTGAAGGCAGGTGAAAGCCTGACACACAAAATCTTAGTTAGCAACAAATTAAATTCTTCTTACTTGTGGGAACTTGAAATTGAGATTCCCCCCCCCCCCCCCCCCCCACAAGGAAAGCAAATATGCAGTGAAAACAGATGCTCAAAGACTGTTCCAGAAGTATAATGAAGCCTATTGGTGGTACAACTAAAGAGCTTAGGTTGGGGTTGAAGACATTCATCACTTGCCTTATCTGTGTTCATATAAAATTGAAAGCACCTTAACTGTGTGAGAATCTTACACCAATCTAGTGTAACTGAACTGTATGGAAACTAGGTGGTAGATTAGAGTCTAACCCTTTTGTATTAATTTACTTGAAGATCAAAAGCCTGAAATCTAAAGTTATCATAAAATGTATAGTAAGAATAAAGAAGGCTACAATAAGACTATTCATACTTTTTTATTTTTTTTAATTCTAGCATTAAAGTCACTCTGTTTTTATTATTTTTTTTTTTTGCTGCTGTACAGTGGATTCAGTTTCTTGCTTGCTTGTTTGCCTCCCGGCGCTGGTTACTGATCCTGTTGATGGTGAAACATGACATCTGGTCCGTTCACTGCTGCAGCAATTTGCTGCCATAAACCCTCTGCCACCTTTTCTGATGTTTGCAGAGTATATTCATTTCAATTAGGTTCAAAGGTTGCACATTTCATGCCACCCTCTCTTTTTGTGACGCTATCTCAATCCATTGTGCCTTCGCTATCGACTGCATTAAATAACAATCTGTGTACACCTTCCTTTGCAATAAAAGCAAGGTTTGACTTCAAAGGAAAACGTCATTGTTTTTAAGGGAGTGGTTGAAATAAAGTGAACCCTGCATTGTGTGTACATTGCTGTATGAGTGAAAGTGTTCACTTTCCGTGGGTAAAAGCCATTTCACCTTATGACTTTTTTTTTTTTATGAGGTAAAATTTCAACCATTCTTGAGCCCCTTTTAATCAAGTAAAAATGACATTTCTTAACTAGACCTTGTCTGGATGACTCCCTTCTATAGTACAGTGCCTTGCGAAAGTATTCGGCCCCCTTGAACTTTGCGACCTTTTGCCACATTTCAGGCTTCAAACATAAAGATATGAAGCTGTAATTTTTTGTGAAGAATCAACAACAAGTGGGACACAATCATGAAGTGGAACGAAATTTATTGGATATTTCAAACTTTTTTAACAAATAAAAAACTGAAAAATTGGGCGTGCAAAATTATTCAGCCCCTTTACTTTCAGTGCAGCAAACTCTCTCCAGAAGTTCAGTGAGGATCTCTGAATGATCCAATGTTGACCTAAATGACTAATGATGATAAATAGAATCCACCTGTGTGTAATCAAGTCTCCGTATAAATGCACCTGCACTGTGATAGTCTCAGAGGTCCGTTTAAAGCGCAGAGAGCATCATGAAGAACAAGGAACACACCAGGCAGGTCCGAGATACTGTTGTGGAGAAGTTTAAAGCCGGATTTGGATACAAAAAGATTTCCCAAGCTTTAAACATCCCAAGGAGCACTGTGCAAGCGATAATATTGAAATGGAAGGAGTATCAGACCACTGCAAATCTACCAAGACCTGGCCGTCCCTCTAAACTTTCAGCTCATACAAGGAGAAGACTGATCAGAGATGCAGCCAAGAGGCCCATGATCACTCTGGATGAACTGCAGAGATCTACAGCTGAGGTGGGAGACTCTGTCCATAGGACAACAATCAGTCGTATACTGCACAAATCTGGCCTTTATGGAAGAGTGGCAAGAAGAAAGCCATTTCTTAAAGGTATCCATAAAAAGTGTCGTTTACAGTTTGCCACAAGCCACCTGGGAGACACACCAAACATGTGGAAGAAGGTGCTCTGGTCAGATGAAACCAAAATCGAACTTTTTGGCAACAATGCAAAACGTTATGTTTGGCGTAAAAGCAACACAGCTCATCACCCTGAACACACCATCCCCACTGTCAAACATGGTGGTGGCAGCATCATGGTTTGGGCCTGCTTTTCTTCAGCAGGGACAGGGAAGATGGTTAAAATTGATGGGAAGATGGATGGAGCCAAATACAGGACCATTCTGGAAGAAAACCTGATGGAGTCTGCAAAAGACCTGAGACTGGGACGGAGATTTGTCTTCCAACAAGACAATGATCCAAAACATAAAGCAAAATCTACAATGGAATGGTTCACAAATGAACATATCCAGGTGTTAGAATGGCCAAGTCAAAGTCCAGACCTGAATCCAATCGAGAATCTGTGGAAAGAACTGAAAACTGCTGTTCACAAATGCTCTCCATCCAACCTCACTGAGCTCGAGCTGTTTTGCAAGGAGGAATGGGCAAAAATTTCAGTCTCTCGATGTGCAAAACTGATAGAGACATACCCCAAGCGACTTACAGCTGTAATCGCAGCAAAAGGTGGCGCTACAAAGTATTAACTTAAGGGGGCTGAATAATTTTGCACGCCCAATTTTTCAGTTTTTTATTTGTTAAAAAAGTTTGAAATATCCAATAAATTTCGTTCCACTTAATGATTGTGTCCCACTTGTTGTTGATTCTTCACAAAAAATTACAGTTTCATATCTTTATGTTTGAAGCCTGAAATGTGGCAAAAGGTCGCAAAGTTCAAGGGGGCCGAATACTTTCGCAAGGCACTGTACTTGTGATTTTAAGACCATATCTACTATTGATAATAAATGCTTTTGAATGTACTTGCAGATCTCCCCAGATGCTCAGGAGATCCATTTTGACTGTGCTTTTAGAAAGAACAAAACCATTTTTTCACTTAACATTGTCATATGTTAGAAGTAAAACCTGCACTTCCTAAATGTAGGCGCTGTCCACGCTGCATAACCGTACTCAAACATTTTAATTCAGCACAAAGCGTCCACACTAAAGTACTGTTTTCATGTTTAGTCAAGCGTAATGCGTACTGCACTATTAATAGTTTGTTTACAGTTCCTAGCAGCGCAATGGATTGCGGGACTTAATGTGACTATCTCACCATGCAATGTATTTTATGTTTACAACCTGGCAAATATGGAGCCAGTGCCCATGGAAGACATAACACTTCTTAACATGAACGTTATGGCTTTATCTCTTAAACAAGGTACACTTTATCATAATGTGTGCCTTTTGTTTTGAACTCTAATGTTCTCCTTCACCGATTTTATCACTCCAGATATCAATGTGCCTTGATTTCTGATCATGTCGCTCCATGATCCTCCATTTTACAACAAGCCTCAGAAATTGTATACGGTACAGCAGTATTGATAGTCTCTCTCAACTCCTTCAGGTGCCTGTTCTGTACTGAATTTGTAATGTCCACGCGCCAAACCATATCAGAAAGCATTTTGGGATATTGGAGGATACACAAATGTAGTTTGGTATTACAGTGTCCACACTTCTGACAAACCGCACAACGTGATGCAATATCATTTTGAACCGGACCCGAGACTACCCCCCTGAGGTGGCCCAGAGTATGGTGTTAAACGCTGTGTAGTGTAGATCCTAACCGTATTTAGCACTTAAACCGGTTTAAAGGCGCAGTGTGGACAGTGCCTTAGTTTCTTTCTTTTTTTTTTTTCCTAATTGGTATAGTAGTTTTAAAGAACAGCTTGCTATGGGTACAGTATTGGCTAATGTATTCTTACTTCTGATAAAGAGATTCTAAATAAGTGCTGGGACGAATATTTGAACGAATATTTTTGGACATGTATTCGGATACAAAAAATCAGATGTTTGTATTCGCTAGAAATGACAAATACCTTGCACTTATTTACTGCCTCACCAGAAGTTGCATGACAGTTGAAAAAATGGCAAATAAAAAAGATCTCCGCATGATAGGTGATTTTTTTATATATATATATATATATATATATATATATATATATATATATATATATATATATATATAAAAACAGGATCAACACAGCAGCTCGAGCCTCTATTTAAAACCTTGACAGCAAAAAGTAAACAAGTCAGATTATGCACTCGCATGCATAGTGATCTCTGGAAAGCCATCTGGGTGAAATCGTTGTGCTGCTTTTAGAGCGAGTCAGAATCTCATGGGACAGAAAAAAGGCAAGCATGTCATTCTGAAATGCCTCGCTTAAACTGTGCCCAACTTGCTGGAAATATTGGATAGTGATTTTTATAGAGATTGTATATATTATGTATTTTTTGTTGCGACTTTGTTATGCGGAATGTAATAAACGAGACCAAAGCGGTGAGGGTTTTTTTCCCCCTTCGTTTTACAACTCCACCTCTGCGTTTTGTTTTATTTCAAGTGTTTTAAAATTACATTTCCATTTGTTTGTTCAGCTACAAAAAGGCTCAAGTAAACTTCATGTTCTTACTTTATGAAATGTGTCTATGGCCACGGTTTACTGTGAAGAAACGGCAATGGCAAGGAATGAAAAAAAAAAAGTAAAAAAAATAAAATCAATTTGGCATCCATTTGTATGTAGTTTAATTCACTGGGGTAAACTAAGGCCTACACAACGTCTTACTGTAAAATAAAGGCACACACACAGAGGCCACACCCCCTGCCCCTGCTGCTATGCTGTCTCTGCTGTCTCTGCCTGCGTTCTGAGCAATATAATGGCTTTTATTACTTTTTGAAAACAAACTAATATTTAATTTGAGCGATTTATCAGAGCATGGAAATCCCGTGTTCGTCTCCCAGCACTAAAATAACTTGAATACAATGGTTAGAATTGTGAAGAACTCATACCTTTTCATACCTTTTACCAAGATGGTCTTTTTTAATCTTTCTCTGATTTTTAATTATTTTCTTGCTTCATTGTTTTGTCTGTTGGTTGTAAAAAGAACACCAACCATTTTTTCTAAACGGTTTTATAGAGAAGGTGTTTTACGGATGGTTCTCTTGGATACTGCAGTAGTAAATATCTACAGTAAGAATCAGATGAGTTACATTGTGATGACTTGTAATAGAGCCGGGAGCTTGTCTGATTTTAAGTCTTGCTTACTTGGAGCATGACCTTGTGGTTGGAAGTGTAGGCTGTGAAGCTGGAGATCCTGCTCTGAATCCCAGCTAAGCCAGCAGCTTACAGTGTGACCTGGGGACGCCTGCAGTAGATCACATGTTGCCTGGCTCGCTCACACTGTCTGCTGTACTGGCTTGACCTGAACTTTAAACAGATATGCCATCCCACTACTTTTTTAAAATAATATTTTAATTGTTAACTTTCCAATTTTAAAATAGTAAAAATAAAGGAAGTACTGTAGTTGTGTTCTAAATTCTACAACTGTTTTTGGATTAAATGGTTAATTTTTTAGGTGTACCACTAAATTTGTATGTAGACATACACCCAGGTATAGTATTTGCAAGGAATTTGACTATACTGAAGACAGTTCTATTCCTGAGAAGTGTTTTAGACCCAGTTTCTATTACAGTGGGTGGAAGTTGATGGTCTTTTCTCATGTTGCAGATACTGTAGCTCTAGTTTTGTATTTACAAAGTGGAGGATGAACACTGGTTCTGTCGTCCTACCTTGTAGCATTCATCAGCTTCACTGATTTTATTCTACCTCACACAATTTTATTTAGTTTTTTTTTTTTTTTTACTTTTGGCCCGTCACTTTGCCTTTTAAATAATCAAAGTAATAGTGTTTTAGGCTACTAATACATAAATATCAGTAATGTTCTGAATCTAGTTGCTTTTGTACATTTTAAACAAGCAAATCCACTGCAAGTCAAGGGCAGTGGAACCAACAGACAGTCCTAAAATCTCTACTTTAATCCTTTTATATATTTATCTTAAAATGTAATCTGCTATAAAAATGTGTGTGATTTGAGCGTGTTCCTAAACACAGAAGGAATTGGATTTCAGTGAGGAACTTCAGTCTGCACGTGATAGCAGAGCTATCTCACCACAGTTTGTTTATGTAGTGAAATTATACTGACTAAACGCCTTAGGGACAACTGATGAGGTGCTTAGATTTATGACTAATGCAGTTTAGGGGAATTTCAAATTGGGATTGAATGTGAGATTTTGATCTTGTAGACTTGGTGAAAGTAGCTGAACCCTTAAGCGTGACCAGCATGAGAAATCCTGTGAAGATTATGACCATAGAGCAGGGCCAGTTGGTTACTATACATTTTTGCTTAGGATGAACAGAAGCATTGAATGAGCCCTCTGTTCCATTTGACTGTTGCCCGAGTGCTTTACCAGTCAGACTTGAATAACCCAAGCGGGGTCGTATCACTGCAGGCTTGTGAGTGAAGTGGGTGGGAGGGTCATGAGTAGTAGATAGCAGACAAGTAAATATTTTTTTTTGTTTACTTACTCGCTTCCTGACTACAGATATAAATACATCCTGTGTGTGTGTTACCAGTCTAGGTCTACTGTATCAGTTTTATTTCCAATAATTATATTATCCATTAACAATTGATCCATTCTTTTTAAAATGTCAGAAGTTGCATTCACGTCCAGAAATGAATTTTAAAAAGTGTTTTCCAGGAACCAGATAACAATTTTCTTTTATTTTACTGTAGAATGGCCCTTCTTTCCTTTTAATGCTTTGCATATTAGCCTGATGAAGTAGGGGCTGTCTGTTTTATGGTCCGCTGAACCGATAGGCTCACAGGGTGCCTTTTGTTAGTCACCAAACCAAAGCAAAAACATTTTTAAGTCAGGCACCTGGATGGAAATTAAGTAGATCATTTTAGAAAGGTAAACTTATTTGGGAGCGAAGATTTTTCTTTTTGTTCTTTTTATATTAGCTATCTTTTGTGTGGCTCCCAGAATTAGTTTTCTCCTGGTGAACACCCCGAGAAAAGATATTTCCAGCGGATCAATGACCCTTTTAATAAAAGTTAAAAACATTCAAGATTGTTTACGGTACATCATAGCAATAATGACAATTTGGTTGTGCATCTGTGCACATGATAAGATGGACTGGGGTGAATGCTTTGTGTACAAGTGGATGGAATGTCTCCGTGAAGATATTGCTGGTATCAAGGATGGGCAAACTCTGAGCTGACCCAAAGGGTGATTTTGATTTTAAAGGCAAATAATTGGTAGGATTATAGTCATTCGACATACAGTTAGCTGAAACTGGGTTAAATGTAGGATAAGTTTGCTCTTGTTGGATTAGTTGATGCTGGGAATGGGATGGATTTTCTGTTTTGCAGATAAGAGATGGGTGTTTATATATGCTCTGGGGATATGTTGAGAAATGGGATTCTGTGTCTCAAACTGGTGTGACTCAATAGAATGAATTAAATCGGTCCGCAGTGTTAAAGGAAATACGTGTTTCCTTCATTCCTTCCTTTGTGATGGTTTTAAATAATTCTGAATGGGTTTTGTATCCTATATTGAGAATTAACTCCAGATTGTGTGTGACTGGAATGGAGTGTGCTTGGAAGCCTTGTTTGCTCCCAGCGATGTCAAGCAAACTCCTGTTGACCCTGCTGCTTCTACCATAGTTGAAAGGTCATATTGTTGCCTGATATCTCTAGACACATGGCCAGACAAGGCCTCCAAAAAAGCTCAAAGCTATAGAAACAGCAATGGGGATTTTTAGATGTATTTGAGTGTAATGCCAGAATACTGGTTTATTGGTGTACTGCTGCCGATAGTGGTGTAACAATATGCTATTGTCACCAATGTGATGCGTGTCACGATCTGCAGGTTGCAATACAATATGTACCCCGATACAGGTGATGGTACTGGTGGGCTACCTGTGTGACACATTATTAAGATCAAGTGAACATTTAATGATGAAAAGTTAGGCATAGTATGTATTCATAGCAACTATAATACTGTATATAACAAACTTATTCATTCAAGAACCATTTGGTGAACTACAATGATCTATGTTGTGGTTTTTGGTCTTGTATGTATTGCTTGTGTCGTTATATCTCTATTACACTGATATCATGTAAAGAAAGTATTGCGATTCATTAATTTGACATGAATCACTACACCCCTCGCTACCAGGTCTGTGGCTGTACTTCGGGTTTTCTTTGTTTTTAACTGAAAACTCTTACTTTCTGCCTTTCTCGTGTTGCAGATGAAATCATGCAGCAAGAGACCAGTCCACTGTGTGCGGTGGATATTGAAGAAGTAATAAAGAAGCAGTTTGCCTACCTATCAGGTGAGAAAATGTGTGTGGTTTCTCAGTCAGTACTTTTATATTACTTTCTTAATACTTCACTGCAAGCATACAAAAAAAGAGACTTGCAAATCTAGGCAGCTGTTAATATACATAGATACACCTAAAGCAGCACTGTGTAGAAATCTGTATTAGCTAGACTAGAGGACCAAGACATACATGGCTCCATATTCTTCAACTTCAAGACCAGTTACTCTGCCGGCACTAAAATGTGTCTGTCCTTGAACAGCTGACTTTTGGGGCTAACTTACTACAGACACTGAACACACAGCTGAGAAATTATTCAGCCCCTGCTCTCAATTTGTGAGTAATATTAATAAAAAAAATACATAAATAACATTTTAAATGGAGCAGTGACTACCATTTTAAAATACTGTAGGTGTAAGTGCTTAATAAGTGGAGTGCTCGTTATTTGCAGTGAACTGCACGAAATGACTTTGGTATTAATCTATTTTGAGCATCTAACATGGGGAAATATGTGAGAGGGAGGATGCTGTTTTCCTCATGCAAATGCGTTCATCTGTTATGATGCTGCGGCACAGAAAAGATAAAAGGGGCCCTGCTGCTGTTCCTCTGTTCAAGGTCACCTTGGAATGGACCCAGAATTTTAATTTGACTTCCTTTAGCAATGCAAAGCCATTGGTTCCTTAGCGACTGTGCTGCGTTCAGAAGGCAACGCGGTGCAGCCCCACCTCCTGTAGAAATGTACAAGCCAGGCATATGCAGTCGAATTTGTAGTCAAGTGATAATACCAGAGCACTATCTTTTAGTGGATTACATATTTAATTTGCACATCGTTCTACATGTACCCCATATAGAAGATAACAATGCAGATATACTGTAGGCTGTTAAACAAGCATGGGCTCGTTTGCCTAACTAAATGTTGCAGCATTATGTTCAGTGTGTGTGTATATAGTATACCAAATGTATCTCTTACTGCAGCCTTAAACTACCTTTATACTCTGTGGTGCAAAAGAAGTCCAAGGCTGAACATCACACTGAGCATGAAGGTGCCCCCTTGTGGAGTCATCACAACATTGGGGGAGGGGGGGGGGGGTTGGTAGTGAGTGTCATACTAATAGCATTTAACTCCATTTTATATGGTCACCTTTAAAGAGCACATATACAGGATGTAATACCCTTCCCAGACACTTCATTTGTGATAACTGGTCAATAAACATATAAACCCTATGGTTCTTTTGCATAACATCTGAAAGCTATGGTTTCATAAAGCTATTGCTAGATTAAGTCATACAGCTACAGTTTCTTAACCATTGTAACATGTGAGGTTTAGCTCTTTATTGTTAGTGTGTTTACTATACCTGACTGCTACAGTGTGCTGAGGCTGCTGTTCACCCTGCTAACTGCATGTAAAGACCAGAACACCAGTGCTGGTGATATGCAGTACACTGAAAGCACACCAGTGGTCTGGCTTGTACAGTATTAGTGTTGACTGAACTCATTTTTTTTAATGCTGCTTTATTGTGTTGTAACTCGAACGTGTTCTCCACCATTACATTTCTTATTGTATTTATTTAATTGGTTTAATTCATTTTGTCAGGAGGTAGAGGGAAAGATGGCTGCCCCATCATCACTTTTCCTGAATATCCAACCTTCGGTGAGATCCAAGAGAAAGAAATTCATGATGTCCTCACCTACCTCACCAGCATTCCCAGGTTGGTAGTGGTCTCTCTTGGTGCAAATAGTTTTTTGGTTTTTTTTTATTGTGGTATTTGTTGAATTTAGTGCTCATGAAGGTTTGGGGGCAGTGACACTGTTTGCAGTTGGGTACAGCCTATCAATTGTGAAATTCTGTTTTTTGTTTTTTTATTGAAATATTTTACAGTACTGCCTTGAGCCACTAGGTGCCAGTATTGTATATTCCAAGATTATACTGGTCTTGAAGAGGTTTACTGTGCAATTACATAAAGTACTTATTTTTATGATCTTCACAAATTTATGGTACTAGTTAAGACTCTAATTTCTCATTCACATTGGTAGTCCATTTGAAGTGTCAAACACAACCACATCACTGGTTTATGTAGGACTACATTCTACACCAATAACATTTTTTCCAAGACTAACACACAAATGGGGTAGGTCAAATGCATTTCAATATTTACAAGCGTATCTACTGTACCCGTTTTCTGATAAGTTTTAGATCCATGAACAATTGAATTGGGATGTTTAGTTTAAGGGTGGAAAGGAGAGATACAGTAACCTTTTAATGCAGGGAAACCGATACTGCACTGAATCAACAGTACCTGTGTACTAGTGACAGGAGTGGGGGTGGGGTGTTGTAGCTCATATATGGACCTTTTGTTCATCCTTCAGCATTTCCTATTGCCGTTTTTGTTTTCTGCTGCCCCTGTGCAGATACCAGAGTTTGTTCCAATGAAACTTTGTTACGTGGACAGATGATAGATTTTCCCAATTTCGAAGACCTATCATGCTGGTTTGTTAGGCTGAATGTAGTAGAATATAATTTGTCTGTAGCATGATGTGTGGAATAATTTGTCTCCTGCAAGATTGCCTGTCCCTCCTTTTGTTATGAAGAGCGCTAGTGGGTTTAAACTTTTAGACCTTGGAATGTTTTTCCATTGGGCCATTTTTCCCGTATTGTCAATAATGTATAGGTATGTACTTGAGTAATGTGTCCCCACGTTGCCCTGTGTGCATGCTCCAAAATATCACAAAAAAAATACCACCTGCCCTTGATTCCCAAGGGTGCATTGGATTCCTGCAAATCAAATACAGATTTGTTTCTGATTTCAACTCAATTATACAATAGAATAGGACATGTATGTTTCATTTGTAGAGCTGGTTGATGTGATCTGCATTGACAGCCTTTCACTGCAATTGATTTCAGATGTCCTTGTCCCTTCATGAATATGTCCATCTTTTCACTCTGACCTCACTCTCGGCTCCAGATGGCAGCCTCCATGGCTGATTGAGCTCCCATTGTTTCACATGTTTGACATCTCTCTTATTTTCTGAGAAGTCCCAAAAGCAGCCTTGTCTAGTTCATATTCTTCCAAAAATAACATTTTTAAAAAATCACTTCTGCTGAAACTCAACTTTTTTTTTTTTCTTTTTTCCCCCAATGATCGCGGCATCATTCAGTTGCCTTTTTCCAATTTAAAGTATTTTCATATGAAACGGTTCCTCCATGCACCCACCTCCACCAAATACAGCATGCTTTATCCAAATATTCATATCCATTATATTCAAACCATGTGTAGGTTACATAATGTACCATTCTCTACTCATTGGGAGCAACACTTCTTATTTGATGGGCTATTGTAATAAGCAGTTATATTGATACTGCAGTGTTGCTCCTTCAGTTTTTTAAGATTTTGAACAATGACCTATACCTTGTGCACCAGAGATTTTTTATTTATTAGGTGTATTTTGAACTAGGTTGCAACAAATACAGTACCTTGACTGAAATGTCATAGTAATTGTATGATGTCATTTGCATAGAAGTTTGATCCATTCCTGGTTTTACTGTGTTTATTTATTTAATAAGACACACCTGAGTTTGTTACCTGTATACTGTGGATATTCAAACTTGTAATAAAACCTGGAATGGGTGAAACTGGCATGCATTCGGAGTCTTATTCCCATCCCTGAATTTGATTATTGTCTTTCTAATTTGTATTGTAACCTGTAGATTTTTGCCTAAATCCTATCCCCTCTTTCAAGATGTCTAATTTGGGTGTAAATTTACTTTTAAATTATCATCAAATCTCTGTAAAAGCGTACTGTAGGTATTTATAAAGCAATGCTGTTACTGCAGTTTAACTTTCTCCATAGAGCCCTAAAAATATGTTCTAATAACTTTTTTTTACACTGCCACAAAAATGAACGATAGGCCTCCTGAGGTGCCACGGTAAACTGCAGCTTTACATTCTTATGATAAATCTTTTTTTAAACATTACTACCAACAAGATTTTTTAAGATTTGTTTGTAGTGTTATAGTCTTAAAGAAAACGGTTCACTACAGTGAACATGTAGAACAGGAACAGGAAATCCAAAACAGCAGTATCTGGGGATTTTTATCATTAACTTGTCCGCATAGCATTCAGAAGCAAGGCTGTGAAATGAATTGCTTAGAAATTATAACAAGGGTTACTGTTATCAATTTTGTTTCCGACATTACTGTTCCAGCAAACCGGATCTCCTTTTTAAACCTGCTTTTATGTTACGGGGTTACTTCTGGCATCTGTAGATTACAATTACCCAACAAGATCAAAATGGAAACTAGCGTGACCAGAACAAGGCTGTGTCTCTTTAACATGCCCACGACACTGCTACTGCATTACCTTGTATTTCTTGCAGTGGAAGGCATGATGGTCTCTCTCTCGCCATGGGCATTGAAAAGGCTAAATCTGTCTACATATTTATAAATTGGAGTGGAGGTGGGGGTGGTGCAGTTGTGAAAGGGGTTTGAAATGCCACTGGCAAGACTTCTGACCAGTGACATCTTGATTTTTGTATCCCAGTTTATTAATTCTTGATCCCTTGCTTAATTAATTCATCCTTTCAATTTAATAAAGGTCAGGCAATACAGTGTTAATAAAACAACACCCTGTTTATTAATTCTTACCCCACTCATTTGAGGAGTATGCTGTTAACCTTCATAGTTAAATTGGCTTTTCCTTCGGGAACCAACGTTCACGGGAATACTTAATTAAATGCATAGTGGGTTTGATTGAGTGTCGAAATTTTAAATTCATTTTTGTGCTCGACTCTTCCCGTCAGTCACTAGGAATGTGAATGCCTCTTTTAAAAAATAATTCTCAGGCACTCTAGGTAAAACAATTGGGACTTTTTTTTTGTTCTTCAGAGTGTGCTGAATACACAACAACTGTTTCTAAATAGGATTGTGCAGAAAGTGCTTTTTGGCATCGGTGTACATAATCCCCCTTACCTGATTTTTGCACTGGCTGAAACCATTACCAGATTGCAGATTATTGTATAGGTAACATTAATTAGTGCCACCCATGGGTGTATCGCTCCATCAAGTGCATCATTTAAATGTATAATCTTTGGTTGGGGATATCATTGTAAAATGTATGATCAAATACTTGAATATGAAAAATATTTTGGATGTACTCCCCACCTTACTCCCAAAAAGAGAGAGAAATGTTTATTCTGTGTGTAATATATGAAATGGGATCACATTAATGGTATATTTTAAATAACCATTGCATACATTCTCTGTTAGTATATCGGACAGGATATTTCTGAATGACAGTAAAAGCATTATTTGCATATAGTGCTGTGAGCTTTTTTGACTGCTGCAAGTTAAAGTTCAATTCATATTCTTCACCTGCAGTCTAGATTTAGTGGTGCAGGGTGTGTGTGTGTTTTTTTTTTTTTTTTAAAGCTTCAATGAGCAAGGCAATTCAGTACTCTCTGTGTGTGTGTGTGTGTGTGTGTGTGTGTGTGTGTGTGTGTGTGTGCACTGTATATTCATCTTCATTCTGTACAAAAATCTCTACAAAATGAATGCATAAAATCCATTTGAAGGTTATAATGTGTGGGAAAAGCTGTCTGTGCTTGATACAGACAGATAGATGAAGAGAAATGTACCCCTTATTTCACACAAACCGTTCTGTTTATTTGAACACTTTCTAGGTCTGCAGGCTTCTTACAATTAGCAATTCAACACAGTTGCTGGTGTGCTTGTTGGTCACTTCTATCCCTGGCTGCTATAGGCTCACTCTGCTGCTAGAGCTGCACCATTGGCTTAGATGATGCAATGACTGGGGCAAAAGCAGATGCCTGCTTTCCTTCTCTGTGACTGACACTTTTACTAGAATGAAGCAGAAAACTGAAGGTCAATACTTGGTGATATATATATATTTTTTTACAAACGTGATGTGTGGATTTGATGCTTTATCCAAGGACAGGAATTGCGACCACCTGGGATTTTGGAACGGCATCCCATGATCAGTCCTGTATTCTCTGTGCACATGGCTTACACACATTTCAGGCTGGGCGTTGTGTTAATATGCAAACTGTGATGATTGAGAACACTGTTTATGATGGTGAAAATGGAAACCTGGGTCTTTCACTGTTGTTGCAATGTCAATTCTACTCGAGATGCTATGTTGTGGATATATGGGAGAATCGACCTTTTATACAATTCAGCACTTTGGAGTGTTCTGTGATTGCTTGTGAGGAGCTGTGCACCAATAACTAACTAGCCTGCAAGTCCATTGCCTTATTTTATTTGTTTTTTTATGTTAAATGCTGGAAGCTGCCATCCAGGATTTTTTGTTAATCAGTGTGAACTTTTCCAATTTAGCTTACAAGCTGCTGGGGTTGGATTTATCCTCATCATAGATCGAAGACAAGACAAATGGACCTCTGTGAAAGGCACCCTGCTGCGCATAGCGGTAAGTCTCACCTTTGTTAAATAGAAAAGCTGTACCCTTCTCATCTGCCCAGGCTCCGCATCCTCCCTGCACCATTGTCACACACACCTTGCTTTTAACCTCCAGCAGCATCTCCCTGCAGGATTGTAGATTCCTTTATTGATAAAGGTTGTTGTTGTTGACGATGGCTCGGTTATATCCATGCTACATTGAATTCTACAGGAACGTGTGCTAATGTAAAACTACAATCACTTTTGAACAGGTCTGAAAGAGTTAAAGGCTGCTGGGTAAACAAGAAGGCAGCAGGCAGACTTAATGAAATGTGGCATCTTCTTTCCATGGCCAGAAGCCTTAAATGACGAGCCAGCTGGGATAACTGATAAAACAGCCTCAGATAAAATGCTGACCTGCTTCAAACAGTGCTTTTAGAATTGCCCAAATCTGCAAGAACACAATAACAGAGCCATTTCTGTTTTGAAATATTGCTACCTATACTCCCAATGGCTGTATTATTATTATTATTATTATTATTATTATTATTATTATTATTATTATTATTTATTATTATTATTGATGTATTTATTATCCCACAAGTACTCAACCTGTATTTTTGAATACTGGTATTTAAACACAGTAGTTGACAGCTTTTACCATAAAGAAAAAGAAAAAAAAATCATGTACAGTATTTAGTAAGCCTTAACATTATCTTGAAAGACAATTTTGTTTCCAATAACATTTTCTGTACAAATAGTAAGGCTTAAAAAAAAAAAAAAAGATTTGCATTTCTACCCAATAAAGGGTTTAAAGTTTTATATTTTTAACAATTCTGGGTTTTAAACCAATAAAGATATGCATGTGCTGTACAGTGTTTTCCCTTCAGTCCTGGGTGTTTTTTTTTTTTTTAAAGCTACTGAAGGCCAAGCTTTGTGTCACTGCATATTGATATGCAGATACTGTTTTCCCTGCCATGAAAATATTGCTTGAAGATAAAACAGAATATGTAATTTGCATTCTGCTGTGCATATTTTATTTTTTCACATTGACCGTTCTGTACATGGATCGCAAATCCTTACAGGGATGCTGCTGGAGAGCTTTTAGCTACAAATGAGTGAAGCTGTGACATGGTGTGTGAGTAGATGAGCGGTCCTCAAAGATCTTGAGGATTTTAACTGATGAAAAGCCTGACCTCTTGCAATAACAGTTGTGACGTGGAGATATTACAGCTGCACACATGCGTTACATAATCCTCACCTTGGCGTGCAGGAAAAGGGTTATCTGTTATAAAAACTCCATGTGAATTTCTTCCTTTTCATATGAGAATGATAAGGCATTCCTCGATTTTACTGTGTTAGACAATTTTAGCAACATAATCCTCAAGATTAAACTAGGTGAACACAAACTAAGAGGGGGTTTGTTTAACAGGACAACGTGCTCATAAATGTTCAAAGATCTATTCATATTCAGCTGGTGGGTTGATATGGTGTTTGGTATAAATGTCGTAACTGTGCCTGTTTTGGTACCCTGCCATTACAAAGCCACATATATCTATAAAGCCGAACAAGAAAACATATAAAAACAGCAGGTACGCTGTATGTGCACTAGCAATAATAAGTACGAAAAAGACACATGTAGATGTATGCCATAAGCTAGTGTTCATGATCAACAAAAAGTTCTGACAGTCCCGTGTCGTCGTACAGTTGAACGTACATTTTGCTAAAGCCGCCTTTTCCCTTTTCAAAAACATTTGCGAGAACTCGTTTTCCCTTGACGATCAAGAGCCTAGTTTTAAAACTAATTTTTGATTGAGGTACAGCAGCTGAGGCATGCTGTGAGATTTTGAAACCAGCCTTCTTTTCATGAGAATTCCTTAAAGCACTTGGTCTTGGATGAGAAGACTTCAAAACATGCAATAAGAGCTTCAGGAGCTCTGGGCTTTAGGACTTTGTGTTTTTTTTGTTTTGTTTTGTTTTTGTTTTTTTCCCTACAGTAGTATCATTTAGCTTTTAAAACCGTTCACCAGCAACGTATAATCGGCATAATTCTTTTGAAAAGTTTGTTTTGGTTTATTGCTGTCTGACATGTTTTTTTCAAATTTAGTTCTGTAAAAGCATTCCACAATGTCAGCATTTCCTGGGATAATGTAGCGGTGCAAACCAGGTTTTTGCAACATTCCATCATTAGGGATGCCTTAAGTTTGTGCAAGATGTTTTTAAAATCTAGTGCTGCATTAATTGATTTAAGACGGATCCATTAGGTACAAAATAATGTATGTGAGATAAATAGGTGACAACCTCATTAATTTGATATTGAGTTTGCAGTTTATTTCTGTACTGTACAACACTATTGATTTTCATTACACCATTCTTTCACTTGTCACGTTAAAAAGCTTCCCACAATACTTTGTACAAAACGCTTGTTTCAATAAAAAGATTCTCTCAGGTCTTATCTTACAAAAACTATATAGCCGACCTTGTGAACTTTCTATTTCTAGTCAGTAGTACTAGCTCAGGGTTTTAGATTGCTTTATTATTCTTCCCCACAGTGGCTGCATCATCTAAAACTCCTTGATCTTGTTACCTGTATTGCACTGATTTTTGAATATGCTGCAATCCAGCGACTGGCATGTGTGTTGGGGTTTCTATTTGATTTATATATCCACCAAACTATTTACCACAAATGTTGCAACTTGCACACTGGAGTAAATCATCTTTTATATACATAGTCTAATGTGTTCTATGTGTGTTTTTTTAATTAGATAAAAACAAGTACTGCCGTTTTTGATTCATGTGTTTTCTTTGAAATGGTGCAGAAAGCGCTGGTAATTGTTCCCTGTTCTGGATCATTTGGTAGTCCATTCTCTTATGCACATCTTACTGGGGAATAGGGTCAAATTGAACTGTGAAAGCTATTTCTGTAGAAAATGTGCTAAGTGAGGCTGTACAGTCCTGCAGCAATATCAAGACTTGTACAGATGATATTTTTAAATGGCGTTCTGTGGGTTGCATTGTAATAGGAAAAAAATATACCATGTGCAATCCTGATCAACAAAACCAATTATTACTTCCAATAAAATCTGATACTGTAAAATCCTTCAATGCAGTGCATCCTGAAGATTACCAAGATGAATACAATGATGGAGTGCTCCTAGCAGCCTTTGTGCTCTCTGCATACTCTGCTGTCATCATATCAAAGCCGTTTTAGCTTGATTTTAATAGAAAGCAGAAGTATGTGTCTCAAAAATAGGACTGAATTAATCTGAGCAGGTTTTTGCAGCTTCATTTAAGTTCTTCCATGAATTAAATATTGACTCTACTAAATCAACATTATCTACTGTCACTTGACTACTGTGCACACACTCATTCAGAGACCTACTGTACTGTAGTCTTTGTTTCTTGACAGCTCTGCAAACCCGTCTGTGGCTTTGCAGTGTGACCTAAAAAAAAAAAAAATCCTGTTTTTAGGCCAGCGTTAACCATTAGTTTATATACTGTATACAAACAAGTTCAACCTGTTTCCCTTACACTATCTTTTCACCCCTTATTCTGCCTGCTGCGGATTCCTATTCCTGTTCCCATGCATATAGTGAAGGCACCCGTGTGTGTGTAATATATAATATGTCACACTTTAGTTTTATACATATCTAAAGAACCACCTATCCAACTGGGATGAAACTTAGAACATTATCAATACCAGAATCTGGGGATGTGAAAGTGTCTGTCAAATGGATACATATTTCACACTTAGATTTTTAGATGTATTGTAGTTTCATGGTGATTTCATGATACTGAGGGCTCCACCTATGTGTTTACAGCTGCGGAAGGGGATGTATGGTTACTAACCATAGCTGTTGAATTCTCTGCACGCACGAGCTATGCAACTTGGATTGCAGTCACTGAATAAGACAACTTCAGAATACTACACATTTGGACAGTTGCATTATAAATATGCAAATATTATAAACACATTGGTGCTGTTAATTAGGCTGGCTTAACTGCATGCCTGTCTGTCTTTCATTTTTTTTTCTCATAGCTGCACTTCATGTGCACAAAATGTGATTTGTGACCTTCCAGGAATATAGTAGCCAAAGGGAGAAATGCCAGTAGGTTAAGAACCTGGTTTGTGGAGTGCGCCAAAATAAACGGCCTGAAAGCCCTTTTCTGTATTAATGATGCAGAACCATTTTAATCTGAACTGCTTTTGTTGCTGAAATAAGAACTAGTAGTGTTTTAATAAATGTGAATGTCATTGCTAAAGCAGTGCTACTTTTAAGTAGTAAAGATTTACTGCAATATCATTTCAGGCCCTTTGTTTTTATGATTGAAAGCACACACTAACCCTGATGCCATTGTATTTAACAGATGCCAACGTGTGTGGTGTTTGTGCACCTTCCATTTTAATTGAACCTTTTGGAGTGAAGCCGAGCTGAGTTTGTGGAATAGGGGAGATGTGTAATTGATAGAGCTTCCAGCACAGAGACTGATAACAGTAGTGTTATATGGGATGATCACAATTCCAAAAAGTGGAAAGTGGAGGATTTTGCATGGCTTAGATAAGCTATGTGGTATAGGCAGTTGGGAATCGCTGTATTGATGTTCTGTTAAAGATGCAGTGTACCACAATCCAAATTGGAATGTTTTGGGGTTCTTTGACAGTTCTGTTGTGCACGCTCCCAGCTCGTGAGCCAAAAGGACATGATCTTATAATAGTATATTTTTTTCTTCACAAATGTTATTTTGTTTTACTGATTTTATAACATTTTATTCTGTGGCTTTAAAGTACCATGTACACTGTTAAAATAAGAAGAGAAAAATGATCGTCCTAATACATTTTATTTTATTTCTTTAGGCTGCAGACCAGTGCTTGAGGGAATTTGCGGGTGTTCAATGCAGATAGAACTAACCTGGGGAGGTGCTTCTATTCCTTGTTTATAGCTTGTTGCTGTCCTGACAAGAACATTTAGTGGTACTTTTGAAGGAAATGCACATTTTACAAGAAACCCATATAGAGCTGCTGATACTGGGATACTAACTCAACAAGCTTCTTGAATATGTTTCTTGAAATTTTGGGATATTCCCCTGCCCCAGTAAGTCTAGTTTATGGCTTCATTCCCACACTCGCATATACAGTAGTAACTAGAATGATCAACAAATGCCAAATGAGAACGTGTCTGCCCATCTGTCTTTTTTTTAATATAATTGTTTTGGTTTTCCCTTGATATGCTTTTACTTTCAGCCTGTGAAAATAACTGGCCAAGGTCTGCAGTAGACTGACATACTGTAGAAGCGATATGTGAAACTGAACAGTACATGTGCATCTGTTTTGAGTTTCACCAGTTTTTCCTTTAATGGGAGTTTACACATCACTTACAGTTTAAGATTAGGTTGTATTTAGAATTGACTTGCTTACAGATACAGACAACCGCAATGCTGCTGACTCAGATAGTAGTAGATCAGTAATGCATCTCGCTGATTTTTCATTGGTCCTTGCACAGTCAAAATCTGGTTTGAGGGTGAGAGGATAGTAATAACTGTTTCCTACTCCTACAGTATACATCAAGAAATTTAAAAGCAACCTGGCCAACAAAGGGGAATCCCTCATGTAAATGCTACATTGACTTAAATGAGCTTGTTTGTTCCTTTTACAGTACATTTTTTGCAGTTTTATGGTAAGAGTAGTTTTGAATTCCTACTGGTAGTCCGATAATGATAGTCTTGTGTCTGCCAGCTCTGGACACAATTTAACAAAAGCTTTTGTTTGAAATGTGATGGGCTTGGGTGTCCACAATACCCCCACACAGCCCCCATGTACTTTGGGCATGAAGCTCGTGTGGGTACACCAAATCTCTTAAATCACAAAGAACTGGCCCACAGGATTCTAATTGATTTATAGCTATGTGCAGGGTATTGATTCAACAGCTGTGCATCCCCAAGGGATATTGTACAGAAACCAGCATCCTACACACAGCATCTTCTTGCAGACAGTCCATTGTGGTTTCTCTCCACAGGGATGTTTTAAGTGTACCTGCTACCAGCACTCAAAATATACTGAGCATCAAAAGAAACATATCACTTATATTTGAGCATAAAACTCACCTAGAGGTGATTGAAAAATGTTTTTGAGCAGGTGCAATGACTTTTTATTGTGCTGATTTAACAATTGACATCACGAAGATGCTGCAAAATGATCTGTCGATCTTGGGCAGGTGTTGTGACTCTTGGTCTCCCAGTTCATGGCCTGTCATTGACAGAGTATGTCTGGTTATACCGTCTCGCCAGGTTTGAAATTGCTGGCTGTGAGCACCCAAGACGGCGAGCCACAGTACGCTGCCCTAGTCCAGCCTCCAACATGCCGATTGCACGAAGGCGCTGCTCTCTCGACAGACGTGGCATGTGTTTTATTTTAGTTTTTTTTTTTTATTCAAGCTTGCAATTCAGCAGCTGAAATCACTCCATATCCAGTGTCCAATCAACTGTCTCAATAATTAGGTGATTAAGTTCATATGCTTCAGTTACTCAAGCGTATCATGGTCAAGGATGAATGATCGAGTGATTAAAAAGAAACCAAAAACATTTCGTCAATGTCCATTTTATATACCTTGGTTTTTTTTTTCCGAAAGTGTGTTCTAACAATGGAACACTCATAGTGACTGTAACTTTAATGATTTTGAAGTTAAATGTTGTATAAAAGTGTTATACAGTAACCTCCAAAAAGGAACAAATAGATTTCAATGCCGTATATGGAAATCCATTTGTGTGCAATGTTGTATAGTGCTGGTGCTTTACAGTTGTATTCAACGCCACACAGACCCTTTGGGGAAACCAATTTTTTGGGACAACCAATAATTTTGTAATAATCATTTACACAGAATCTAAGAATTATGACAAATCCAGTGGCTAAACCTGGACACAGTGCTGATTTTTAGGAGTCACGACAGCTTTCTCCTGTAAATCTTCAAGCTCCCCTCAATCCTGACCTAGTCACTCCAGCTATGCATCACCCTTTTTCTGTTCTATTGAGAGTTACACAGTTCTGTCTGTGAAATTATAATCCTTTTTGTACTTTGTTGCCTTCAATTTAAGGACAGACCAAGGCCTTGGCTACCTGTACTTTATTCCCATGCGTAGGTGTGGCATTTTAAACTATGATGTAGACAAAATTAAGTACCGCATTACCTGTGCTTTTTAGTCTGTCAAAGCTTGCAATGTATAGTTATAATTTTGACAATTAAGATACTGTAATGTGTTTTCTCATTAGGAATTTACAAATACTGTAAGTGATTTGGCATACCATACGTGAACTGCATTTATTTAAATTCTGCATTCTAATTTTTAGATGGGTTTTTCTCAAGAAAAGTATCAGTAAATGTGGGAGACCTGGCATAGTGTTGTACCCTCAGCTACAATTTGTTGTGATGCAAGTCCTGTGTTGTAAAAAGCAGATGTCCCTGATCAGTGTGTTGTATGTCTCGCAGGGGTCCTTCCCAGGGAATCTGCAGCTCATCCTGGTGCTTCGTCCCACTGGGCTGTTCCAGCGAGCTCTCTCTGACCTCATCTTCAGATTCAACAAAGATGAGTTTAAGATGAAGGTACCGGTAAGTGCTGCTCTGTGTTTCTCAGCTATGAGAAAATAAGTTTTTTTATACTACACATTCAAATTGTATAATGGATTTCTTGTAGAGTACACAGTTGGAGGCTTCTGTAATATTTTTTTTTATTTTGGGAAGATCATCATGCTGAGTTCAGTAACAGAATTACACAGTTACATCGATAGAACCCAGCTAACCCAAGAACTCGGCGGTACTCTGGAATATTGCCATGATGAGTGGCTTTCTCATCGGACGGTAAGCACCAGGTTGTCTATTTCAGTGATGGGGCATGTCAATGAGGGCGCTACTGTGTGATAATTGACCATGACTGGAGTTGTATGTCCCGAGCAGACGGTGAAGACACCATCGCTACTGGGGGGGGGGGGGGGGGGGGGAGGGGGGGGGGAGGTTCCTTTAAAACAACACTTTAAAACCTAGGTTTACCTTGAACTGTCTGATTAAGCCTGCTAGAGCTGGAAGCTAATTAGCTGATGGTACTGAATCACTTTCTAATTTAAAATGTGACCTCAAACTAAGAGCTCTAGGGTGTGAATACATACAGGTCTGACTATTTACTGGATCTAATCAACTGCTGTATCGAATAGAATTGCCATTTTAAAAAGGAATCCATTTATCTACATTTTTCATCATGGTTTTTCCTCTGTTATTTGAATATATGTTATGCCATAATTTGAGTACTGTATCTACTCCTATTGGATCCAGCAGTTTTAACACCCAGTCCACTAATGTTCCCCTACCATTGCGTTTAATAGGCGATTGAAGGTTTTGCCCTAATGGTGAAAAAGACTGCTCAAATGCTTCAGTCTTTTGGGACTGAACTTGCGGAAACTGAACTGCCAAATGATGTGCAAGCAACCACGAGCCTTCTCGAGGTACATACAGAAAAGAAAGAGAAGATGAAGGTGAGTTCAGTTAGTTTTAAAAGCAACTTTAACTGTTTGTTAAGTGGCTGTTTGACTTTTTATAGCCCCCTTATAAACGTTTACCACAATTTTTGCACGGTGATGCAGTTTTCACATGCTTTTCCATGGTTACTCTATGCATTTACCATAGTTAACCATGGTTTATCATGTTTTATAATATGCGTTTCCATACTTCTCTGGGCTTTACAGTGCTTGCCTTTGCTTTTACTATGCTTCGTCATACTTTGCGATGCTTTTACTTTAAACCTTTAACCGCACCCCACTGCCCCCTGCATGCGAGTACCCATGTAAACATGTATAATGAGATTGTGATGTGAATCTTCCCACTGACTAAACTTCAGTTTACTCTCTCTGTCTGGACCAGATGCTACAATTACTTTTAATTAAGAGTTATCAATTTTTATTCACAATGTTTCACTGGAACACGTGTAATATTAAATAGTAACAGGGAGCTGGTAATCTACATGTCTTTACCTTCATTTTCTACAGGAAGATTTGAGGCGAGCCCTAACCCAGGGACATGGACTTCTTGAAAGCATTAATGAGCCAATCAGGAAGGATCCAGATTACACACTGAACCAGGATGAGCTGGAGAATCTGGCCACTGTGGAAAGGTGAGGAAAGCTGCTGAAACCTTTACTCTGCATCCTTATTCATTCTTTGTAGGTCCTGCTGGCAAGAATGTTTGTTTGTTTTTTTTTGTTTTTTTTTTCTGTCTATTGATTGTTCTTTATTCATTTTGAAGTAGGATCAGCATTCACTTTTTTTTTTTTATTTAATCTCAACAGCAATAACGGCCAATCAAATCTATCAAATATCTGTTACTTGACTCCTGCCTGCATTGTTTAGATTTACTTTTCTATTAGGAGTAATGTCAAAACCGTAAACCATCAACAGGTTGAGTGTTCACTGTGGGTTGCAGACATTTCTTACGAAAACAAAGTTGCAGATGAAACCTTATCAAATGTCCTAACATATTTACTAACTACACCATGTAGCCACATACTGCTGCTGTTAATTAACCTCCTCAGACCTGACGGTCCCTGTTTTTTTTTATTTTTTATTCCCCCCAATAAATGGTATTTTCATAGGTGAGTTGAAAGATGTGTCACAAATTTCTACATTCACTTTTTTGGGGCAAGATATCCCTTTAAATCGGCAATGTGGGTAACCTTGGCTTTTCCAATCCATTCCACTGCAGGACTTTGTTCCAACCAGACCCTTTGTTATTTAATTGACCCTGATGACCTGGTCTAGTTTTTTTGGTTCATATTCTGCACTTGATAATTTGCCCTTGTTTTAAGTGGTCTTGATGTTGGCTTGGAACATCTAACTGTTGCCACATTCAGTTCTTTACCAGGCATTAATACTTTAATGGATCCATTCTATTTTCCACATTTTGAATTTGACATCTATGCAATCCATGCAGTGTGTCTTACAGATTGTTTAAGTACCACAGAAGCCAGGCTATCATTGTAATTCGGCGTGTGTGTGTCAGCTTCATTGCAGACAATCATTATTTTCACAGCTGAAGCGGCCTTGCTTCCAAAAACAGATGTTGAGACGAGGGGCAGCTTGCACAGAGAGTAGATCAGGTTACTAGGCAATAATTCAAAGATTCCATTAACCAGTAACATGACGCTGCTCTCAGAAGTACTGATCTAGATCAAGACCAGGTTATTTAGCTGTGTACGTTACTGTAGCTGTACACAAACCTTTTAATCTCTGAACTACTCTGTTTGACTGTACGCCTCTCTATTGCATTATCCACGCAAATCGGAGTTCAAAATTTTACCGAAAATAGATGAACCTCTCATTTAATTTAGATGTATTTTGCTAATTGCTAGATGACAGCTGAAATGAGTAATTCATTGGAGCAGCCTGTGGAAAGCTAATGGTGAGTTTTGTAGAACTGAAAGGCATCGTGGAGTTCTACAACCCAACGGTTTATATCGGAGGAGTGCATAGTGTCAGCTGGCTGCAGAACTGGATAACAGGGTCTCTACCAGAAATCAGGGCATTTTACAGAATTGAGCCACATGTGTTTCCAGCATGGTCGCGCCTGAGCCCAATTGGTATTTTCTTAAACATAATTGAGATAAGAAAAGATCTATTAGAGCTGTTCCAGTGGTTTAACGCTTACCCCCCCCCCCCCCCCTTTCTTCTGGTTTCAGGCTGCTCGGTCAGTTAAATGAGACTGAAACCGCTTTTGATGAATTCTGGGATAAGCATCAAAGCAAGCTTGAGCAGTGCCTGCAGCTCCGGCATTTTGAGCAGAATTTCCGGGAGGTGAGTCCCCTCTTTGGTTGTCGGGCAGTCAGTGGAGCAGTAAGGGATTGATTAAAATTCTGTCAGAGCTGCATCCCTGTGATCGCCTGTGCCTTACTAATTCCATCGAGCTCTGAGCTGCTGCGGTATTGACTTCTACTCAGACCTGAGGAAGGGGAACTGCAGTTCAATGCCATTTTGTGTTTAGAAGAGAACTGCAACAGTGCAAGAACGACTACCACAAATGTATTTTATATATAGATGCATCTTAAGTTATTAGTATAACGTATGTTAAAAAAACAAAAACTATGCATGATTCTTCATTGGGGATGTCAATATAATCTTTTTATTTTCCATTTGTTCCTTCAGATCAAGGTGCCATTAGATCTTGCAACGGAGCGACTGGCTGCATTCACAGACCCTGGAAACTGCACCACACAAGTGGAGCACATTCTGCGAGACTTGAGTAGTCATGAAGAGAAAACTTGTGTAAGAAACAAGGCATTTTCCTTTCAAGAGCCAACTCCACAACATTTCAGAATAAAAACCAGAATGGACAACTACTGCATGTTCCATCAGCTGCCTTATGCAACATGTTATCAGCCTGGCAATACTTCAATGTGGAGTAGTGGTTAAGGCTCTGGACTCTTAACTCGAGGGTCATGGGTTCAATCCCCGGTCGGGGACACTGCTGTTGTACCCTTGAGCAAGGTACTTTACCTAGATTGCTCCAGTAAAAACCCAACTGTATAAATGGGTAATTGTATGTAAAAATAATGTGATATCTTGTAACAATTGTAAGTCGCCCTGGATAAGGGCGTCTGGTAAGAAATAAATAATAATAATAATAAAAAAATATGGAATATATTCTTCATGTATACATCTCTTATGAAGCCTTGTGATTTAAAGTGTAAAGGATCCAGTTTAATGTTCATGTCTGACAGGAGGGGGACAGCTGATATTTTAACGTGTTTTGTTCCAACAGGAGGTATTGGACCAGGCAAAGGACCTGGCATCGGAAGGAGATCAGCTGATCCAGAACAATCACTATGCTGTGGACTCCATTCTCCCCAAGTGCAACGAGCTGAGACGTGTGACTGAGGATCTCGCCTCGGAGATGCAGCTGAGGAAGGCTTTTCTCCACAGGTGTTTGGAGTTGCACCAGAGTCTTGAAAAGGTCATTCAAATGATGTTAATCAACTTTTAATACTGTAACCTAACACTGCAGCATTAACTTAATCCAGAAAACACTAGCACAAGACGTTAAATATTTCAGATGTTCCTGCATTGGTCCTGAAATACTGTATAGCCCTGAAATACATCCCAAAAAAGCCTAAAACACAGCACCTACTGTCTACTCATATGAAAAACTATTGAACTTGGTGTGTGGAATTCTTTAGATAGATAATATTGATAAAAGCTGTGGGATTAATCCAAGAGTTGTTTTGAGGCACTGACATTTATGGAACAGCTTTTAAAATAACTATTATTGATTTTTACTTTGCCAGCACCATGGCACTGTTACATTTGAATTGCTATATATATGTACATTGCTACTTATGTATTTGTATAACCTTGCTGAGGCATTAAAGCATAAATAAACCTCCCACAATTTGCTCAACCTTTTCCCCACCTTGGGAATCAAGCTTATGAAAAGATGTTGCCTGCCCTACCCCACCTCTTCTCTCATTTGAATGTGTCTGTTTTCATGTTTTAACCTTGGTTTATCATTCGTTTCTAATGCAGAAATGTGTCTCCCTTGTCTATCCAGGCTGCCCAGTGGTGTGATGAAGGGATCTACCTGCTGGCTTCACAGCCTGTGGACAAGTGCCAGTCTCAGGACGGAGCCCAGTCAGCCCTGCAGGAGATCGAGAGGTTCTTGGAGGCTGCTGCTGACAACAAGCTCCACGACCTTGATACGATCACCAACGACTATGAATCGATACTTAATCAGGAGTTCAGCGTAGGTTTCTTTTATGGGGGTTGGATGCATTATGATCAGGGATGTTGTACCATTCCTGGTTCTGTGTCATTTAAAGATAAATGCTCGGGAAGTTGATGTATAATTTGTCACTTCACACACACTTTTCATATTGTTCAGGATAAGGCCTGGCTTGGTCAACTTTTATTCAAACAGGACCTCTCAGCAGAAATCTCAACTTTTTTTTTATTCCCCCCCCCCCCCCCCCCCCCCCCAATAACTGTCACTGTCAGTAAAAAAATAAAAATGCCTTCTTGACATCCTTTTTAAGTAACAAAATAGAAGACTAGTCTGTTCTATTAGTGGCATTTAGAATGCTTTCTGTTTTGCCTTTGTTTGGGAGAGGCCTATATTAAAAGCTTTAAACAAAGCTGGGATGCATGTTTGTTGTTGTTGTTGTTATCGCCACAGGAACACGTGCTGAAGGTGCTCCAGAAGCAGGAGGGGATGCAGGAAATGTTTGAGAAGCGGCGTGTGAGCCTGAAGAAGCTGGCCGCCAAACAGACCCGACCTGTTCAACCGGTGGCACCCAGGCCTGAGGCTTTCAGTAAATCTCCTCACTCGTCCCCAGGTCTGAATTGCAATACCAGATCCTTCATTTGAGATGCAGGCTGCGCTCGGCTTCACTAGCATGAGACAGCCCCCCTCTGGAGGCGGATCTTTGTAACAGCAGGAACTGCAGTAGAATTCTGTGAATCTCCGTAGCCTTACAAAGTATTGTTAAACTATTTACAGGTTTTTGCTTTTCAGCACATTTGCCATTCTAATGAAGTGGAACGTGTAAAGAAAACATTTAATTATTTAAACACTCTTGTACCAAGCATCACTTTTACAGGGTACAAAGCAAAATTGTTTTCAACATGACATTCATTGCTTTCCTCTTCCCATAGCCGGGTTGTTAATGAATTGCTAACAAAGTTTCTACATTGTGTTGGTGAGTGCTAGGAGGGAGACCACTGTTTTTAATTTAGTATTTTTATTTGTAATATGCAAATTCCAAATCTATCTCCTACATTGTAATATACCGGAGGGCACCAAGATTGAAAGATATTTTATTAATTCTAGGTGACTATGTGTTGAATTTGTAAAACATGCTGTACAGTATATGAGCAATATGTTTATTGAAATGTCTTTTTTGTGTTTGTGTAATGTAGGGCTCCGCAGAGGCTCTGTAAACACATTCTCCCCCGACAAAGACGCCTTGTGCAGACTAAACTACCGAAAAGTAAGGAGCCTGTCGAATGTAGTGCTGGAGAGACGTTAAACATGTCTTCACTTTAGAAGAAAGGCAGGTCGTCTCCCTGTGCCTTGCAATATTAAATGTAATGAGAGCGGTTTTAAACAGGTCTGTTAAAGTGGAAAAGATCATTGATTATTCTGTATATTGATGTATACGTAACTATCACTTAAGCTTCCATATTTCATCTTTAAGGGGGAATGTAACGTAAGCAGGACTGAATCTATGTCTGAGGAAGAGGAAAACCTATCGGTACTGCGAAGGTGAAACTTTCTTGTAGGGATATATCTGTGGAATAACATTATCTGTACAAGTCAAGAAAGTTATCCGATGCAAGCAGCAGCTTAGTAGTTTTTTGATAGTTTTGTAACGCTAGAAAATAGCATTTGCACTTGCTTCAAAATAGTCATGCTTTATTATGCCTGGTTGGGCCGTGATGTTGCATGTGCTGGCCTCAAGAGTGTATATTACTTAAGGTTCATTAAAGATTAACAAACTTACTAAGGTGACACTTTCCACTGCTGTCAACGTCACATTCAAATTAAGATGCTTCCCTTTTGTAAAAAATAATAAAATTACAAGCTCTATTAGTCATATGGTGAAACTCAAAGAACAGAGAAACAAATGTAGGCAAATTGATTAGTCGTAACAGTGCATTTTATATTTCTTCTTTTTTTGGTTTTCTAGACATGTGATGAATGAGCTGATTGAAACCGAGAGAGCCTATGTGGAAGAGTTACTGTGTGTACTTGAGGTATGAGGCAGTATACACCAGTACAGCAGAATATGCCAAGACTACCTTCAATTCCTTGCCGTTTCACCATCTGCAGCACAGACCTAAATAATGATACTTGTGTGTTACACTTTGAGCCAGAGCCACCAAATGTGCAATTCCCATTAGTTCATCAAATACTTTAAAAACAGAAAACAAACTCAAACATAAAACCTGAATTGGCCACATTTTGCCTGGTTAGCACTACTTAGCTAAGGGAGTCCAAGGTTGGTGACTCAGTCTGTGAAACCAGCCATTTTTAATTTCAGTGTAGAAATCCTATTAATGATGCATGTCTTATACAGTAAGTGGATACCTGTATTGTGTCTCTTTTTGTGTGTTACACCCATTGAGTGGTGTTTTTTCTCATAAATTCAGTGCTAATTATAATAGAAGGCCCATTAATTTACTAGTAGCAAGAGTATACCAGCTTACAATTACCTGGTGTCTACAAGGTGTTGGGAGGCCCAGTTCTTTTGTTTGGACAGTGTATGTTGTAGTCTTTACAGTGCCAGTCCTGGTATCCGACAGGCCCAATGCTATTGTGTTGCAGGGATATGCAGCAGAGATGGATAACCCTGTAATGATGCATCTTATACCAGCGGCACTGCAGAATAAGAAGGAGATTCTCTTTGGTAATATGACAGAAATCTACCAATTCCATAATAGGTGAGAGGTTAATCCCCACTTTCATTTGTTTCGGGTTTCTAAAATGTTACAAAGCTTGCCATTTTAATGCTGACCTTGTTTTTTTTGTTTTATAGGATATTTCTAAGGGAGCTTGAAAATTACATCCACTATCCAGAACTTGTAGGAAGGTGTTTTCTTGAAAGGGTATGTTATCCCACTGCAGACCTGTTATAGGGGGTCATTTGCCACTCAAAGCTGAATTCTTTTGACTGGACAGTGAATGCCATATTCTTTTATAGTGCCAGCCCTGATATCTGACAGCCCCTGACTCCATTCCATATATTGAACTGCATGTTTTTATACAGATTAGTAATGATAAAATGAAGTTAGTTAATGTGTAGTTAACTTGAGAGAATGCTCCGTTTGATTCATTTAAGCTTTCCGTATTTATAAACCAGTCAACGATCTATTTACAGTATTATGTTGTCTGTGCTTTTTAATGTGAGACACCAGAGCAAGCCATCGGGCTATGCAGTCACGTATCACTCAGGGCAAAATAAAGTTCACTGTGAAATGCACTCATTTAAATAAACAAGTAAAGCTAGTACTGTATAGTTAATTGTCACTGTCTAAATGTGTTACTTAGAAACCACAAAAGGAGCCACTGTTGATGGATAAAAGCATTTGACAGTAGTGCTGTAAGAAGTTGTTTTGTAAAGGCCCTGTGTGTGCGTATATGATACCACAGACGCAAAGTACGCGCTGTGACAGGTTAAGGTTTGGGGGGGCCAGATTTACAAAGTCTCTGCTCCAGTTTGTACCTAGCATGAGATTTTTTTTTTATTTTATTTTTTTATTTTATTTTTTTAACTTTTTCACTGTTGTAAGACTTTGTCAAACTGTGGAGAATGAAACCTGGACAGATAAATTTTTCTACTTTTGTAGATGAAAGATTTACAGATTTATGAGAAGTACTGCCACAATAAACCCAGGTCAGAAAGCTTGTGGAGGCAGTGCTCAGACTGTGTCTTCTTTCAGGTATTTTCTTTCAATGCTAATTTAGAATTTAACGTGAAATGGGGATGGAGGGGGGGGGGGCTCTCAAACCTTTCAATCTGTCAACTTACAAATGGGGGGGGCAAGAGTATTGTATGTTTTAAGGTGGAGTGAAATACATGCATTTAATAGATTAAAGTCAATGAATATGCTTTTGTTGTTTTGAATAGAAGGGGCAGCAGAATACAATCAAATGCTGGTTGCAGCCTACAACCTGTGGCAGCTTTAGGAGTGATTTTGATAAAGTGGCTGTTTCTGTGCAAAATGTGTATTTTTTTTCTTTCTCTGTTTGAAAAAGGAATGCCAGAAGAAGCTAGAACATAAATTAGGTTTGGACTCTTATTTATTAAAACCCGTACAGAGGATAACGAAATATCAGTTATTATTAAAGGTAAGGGACTTTGACTATATTGTTAGACTATTGGTATTTTATTGAAAAATATGCACTGATGTTATAGGTACACTTATTTCGAAAAATATGAAAGTCAATTTAAATTGGAAAAGGGACATGCTTTTGTGTGTGATGGGACTGTTGATAAATTTGAGTTCAAGGAAATAATTCTCTTTATTCACCCATGCAGAGATGAATATATTGGGTTTGTAATGAGATGTTATTATTACCTTAGAAAAATTGATAATTGTGCTGCAGAATTTGATTGATTTGTAATATTACATGTTATGTACAGTGATTAGACACTTGGGTAAGTCAAACATTTTGGGGAAACTGTCCCTTTTGTCCCCAATATTTTAGGAGTTGTTGAAGTACAGCAAAAACTGTGATGGGTCTGACGATCTACAGGAGGCCCTGACCGCAATACTGGGGATTCTGAAAGCTGTCAACGACTCCATGCACCTGACCGCCATTACTGGATACGATGTGAGCAAACTCCATCTTCTAAAAACGAACACATTGGGTCATTGGCGGAAAAAATACCTCCTCCTATGAGGACCGTGGTTTTTCTTGCTGGTGTAAAACACATGCACACACAAAATGTTCAAACCCAATTTTTTTCAATATCGTTAAAGGGGAACTTGAATGATCTTGGCAAGCTGTTGATGCAAGGATCCTTTAACGTGTGGACAGAGCATAAAAAGGGACACTCGAAGGTGAAGGACCTGGCCCGTTTCAAGCCCATGCAGAGGCACCTCTTTCTGCATCAGAAGGCCCTGCTGTTCTGCAAGAAGAGAGAAGAGAACGGGGAAGGATACGAGAAGGCACCTTCCTACAGCTTCAAACATTATTTAAATGTAAGTTGGGTGGTACTCAACAGTAGTAACACTAAACTATATTTTGAGTCAAGAAACCAAAAACATTTTGTCAATAGCTATCATTTATATACCTTTTTTTTCCCCCCCGAAATTAAGTGTGTTCGAATAGTGAAGTTTCTTTTTGATGCTCGGTATACATACAAACAGGCTTAAACTCCAATATGTTTGACCTGTGTTGAGAATCATAAATGGTGCTTTCTTACTTGCTAGGCTAAGGGACATTGTCACCAACACCAGATCATTAGAATTGAAGCTCATTCTTGGGCTGGAGACCAAATTTGTCTAAAAACTGCAGTCTTGATCTTCCGGATTCCTCCCTTAGGCCTGGACTAATGAATTCAGCACTCTGGGCTCAGTTCTGAAGTGTGTATGCAAAGGCAACATTTCTGAAAGGAATACAAATTAACTGTATAAACTAGGAAAACCTCATGTGAGCAAACACATTTGGTAGCGACCCTCTGTCAATACAATCCCTCAGACACCCATTGCAACTATAACTTTGTGGTAGCTTTTAATCTTTTACTCTAAGTGCATTTTTTTTTTCAAAGGAGAAAAACTGCTTAAGAAAATCTAGAAATAAACCTGGCAGGTATTTAATTGAAGCTAGTTTTAAGTGGTTTTATTACTGGTTGTTTGTTTTTTTTTTTCCCCCTTTTGAAAACCAGAATAATTTGGAGTAAAAGAAAAAGCTTTGAAAATCATTGCCCGGGTGTTTTGTTCCTATATTTATATATGTTTGTTTTTTTCTGTTTGACAGATGAGTGCTGTTGGAATCACAGAGAATGCAAAGGGAGATTATAAAAAGTTTGAAATCTGGTGTAATGCAAGGGAAGAAGTTTACATTGTACAGGTGAGTCCATACAGTTGCATAGAACAATGTTCAAGATTTAAAACACATTATTTTTAAACAATACAGTACATATAATATGTCTTAACCAGGAATTTGTGGAATATATATAATTTTTTTTTTTTTTTGTTAGGCTCCAACACCAGAAATAAAAACAGCATGGGTAAATGAAATCAGGAAGGTGCTAACTGGCCAACTGAACGCATATCGCGGTAAGAAAATCCTCCTGTCGCGTTTCTGATTTTAATTGGAGTTTGGGAGTTATTTACAACTTATCTTGAGCTCAGGAATCTCGATTTTATTATCTGTCCATGTAATGTAATGTGCTCTGTATTGGACGCAACCGATAGTGTCCGTCCAGCACCACTACCCTGCCAATGTTGCGTTAATCCCAAAACCCCAGTCTTGGTCCAGCTGAATTTATAGGATGTGCTGTAACACTAATCCACCTTCTTAGTTTAAACATTTATTTAATGCTATCGATTTCATAACCATATTTTGCTTATAATGTAGTTGGGAGTTTCATGTCAACACTTTTAACGCAGTTTTCATGGCAGTGTGCATTCTTTCATGACTTCTAATTGCCTTTAACGTTCTTTTCAGAAGCAAGCCAACAGAAGTCTTCAGAACAAGTGTTTCAATCTGATGGAGCTAGTACACCTATTAGTTCAAGGTATGTATTTCTGTTAAATATCAGCTAGCTTGTGTCAATGATTTAAAGAAGTAGAGACAAATGTCTGCAACCTCAATGGTTAAAATAGTATTTCCTGACTTACAGTACTGGACACATTCTGCTAGATACTTTCAATTTTATTTGTATTAGTTTTGCATGCAAAGAAAGATTGCATGGCATTTTGACACTTTTATACTACAGGATATTCATCAATTACTGCAAGAAGTTTGTTGTAATTTGCATGTTAATGAAACGGAAGAAAGTAAATCTGGTTACTATGGCACATAATGAGTTGTGGTATAACATTAACTTGATTCATCAGATAACATGCATATGCATGGGTGCTGAACACAAACACTTTCTCAAAAGCCACATATACATGTATCAAGATCAGCCTTTTTATTATTAATTAATTAATTTTATTTTTTTTCTCAAATATAAGTAGTCCATTTAAGAGTTATCAAAAATATAACAAGAAATCGGATGAGAAAAAGAGTGAACCAGCCAGCCCAGATGGCTGCTTTGGTTCAGCTACTTCCCCAAAGTACCCAGAAAAAGTCAGAGGTGAGTGCTACACAAGCAGTGTGGACGAATAAAGAGCACTTTTCATATAACTGCTATTTCTATAGAGATGGATAACTTGAACTTCTTGGAAATGTACCATTTAAGAACTTGCTCTGGACCTACTGTATAGAATTTCTATTCCTTATTGTTACAAAAAAAATCTGCAGTGCAAAGCATGAGGAAAATCAGCCTGAATGAATGGGTTATTTTTGTTAGCTTGATTTTTAACTCGCTTTAGTGTATTTCAATGCTTGTACCTTTTGTGGCCTGCTAGACTTGCGCTCTCTCTCTCGCTCTCTCTCTCTCTCTCTCTCTCTCTCTCTCTCTCTCTCTCTCTCTCTGCTGCAATGTTTGTGAAGTGTACTTGTTCTTCCTTCTCGCAATTTGATTTTTTTTAATGTCTTTTCTTTTTGCTCTCTTTTGCTGTGTCCTGTAATCAAGATGAAGCCACAACTAGCCCTACCTCAGAGCGTTCTGCGGGGGCTAAAAAGCGTTTTACTTTACAGGGCTTCAGTAACCTTAAGAATCAGAAAGGTAAACTCGGGCAATAGAACTGAACTCTAGCTAATGTGTTAACCATATTGCAACAAATAATTGAAGTGGAAGACACATAGTTTAACATAAGAAGTTAAGTATAGGGGTACCAGAGTTGCTCACATGGTAAAAGCACAGCCTCCGTGGTGTGCAGGGTGAGTCATACAGCGCAGGTTTGAGTCCTGGCTGTGCGAAGTCACAAGTCTTTGCTGGGGATTCCAAAGGGAGAGTCGCATTGTCTCTGGAGCTCCTGTGGATTAGGGAGGCAAAACCATCGGGGACTGTTTCTCTTCCTCATGCTACAGTGAACCCTGTGGCCAGGCGTCCTGTCAGCTCAGAGCGGACACCTGCAGAGCTGGCCTTTGTCCTCCAGGGGCTGGTAGCTCGCTGACATCCGCTCTTGAGTTCCTGGGTGTAAAAGAGGAAGCTGGCTTGGTCGTGGGATCGGAGGACGCCCACCGAACCTTCAGTTCTCCTGTGCTGTGTGGGGAATTGCTGTGGTGCAGAGAAAAAAAATGATTGGACATTAGAAATTGGGGGAAAAAATCGGGGGTGAAAAAATTGTGCACACTAAACAATCTAAAAATTTAAGTTTAGTTTAATTCACTTTTCTGTACACTATTTATTGCAGGGAGAAAGCTACAATAATCAAATGTTGCATATTTAAATTGTTTTTGTACTGCTTTGGGCTGTACTGACATGCCCTCCATTCCTTAACAGAATCGCCACCTCCCACGGTTAAAAGTCGAACGTTACCAATCTCACTTCTTTCAAGACCAGGTATTCTTAGAGTGCTAGTTTAGACTGTAAATATATTTATTGCATGGGACTGTGTGAAGTGTTAACCTGTACTTGTTTTACAATAAACTATTACTCCTGGTCTTATGATTTATGCCTACCCTATCCTTTTTGAAGGGGAATTTTTGCCCCTTTTTGTTGTTGTGCATAGTATTTATTTTATCTTTTACATATCCCAACCCACAATGTGTTTTATTAGTTAACTTAGGATAGTACAACCTGTTTGTACTAGTCTCTTTTTGTGTTTGGTTTGAAGGAAATTCCTGGCTTGCTTTCTGTGCCCTTCAATTCCCTCTTTCTTGTTCTGTCTCTCTTCCTATAATGTTTCTACAGGATCTCCTACTAGCCCTGACAATAAAGCAAAACGGCTCGAGATCAAGAGCGATCCAACACCGTTTGGCTTTAGAGGTAGTAAATCCAAAGCAGTGTAAAATCACTACTGGACTAATCTAATTTCACATTGTACAAATTCTATGTTTTAGCAGTGTTTTTTCATATACCTGTAACTGTTTTCCCAAAAGAAAAAAGATGATTTTTGTAGGGAAATCTGACAAATGATTTTTTTATCAAAAATACTTTTAGATGTATAAAAGAAAATAATGTTAATACAATCGTATAAACATTAGATACAAGCAAGCAAAGATGCGCAGGTCACAGCATGCCCTAATGTATACGATTGTATCGTAACACAGACGTCAGTGGAGTCAAATCAAAGAATTGACGATTCAAACAAAAACATTACATTAAATACTATGAATATATTAGCATTTCCACCCCATTTCTTATACTCTTTTCCAATCAGTATGGATCCACCCTGCTATCACACACCTTCAACACACCTCCTGGTAAGGGGGGTGGAAACTCACCCAAATCTATCACATTCTATAGTGCGTCACATTTAAGCATTTTACAGGCTATCTTAACCTAATCTGTTTAAAACTAGTCCTTTTGTTTGTGGTGTTCTGTTTTCACACTGTGTCTCCACTCCTCCACCCATCTTGATTAGACACCTGCTAACTTTGGCTCTCTGCCCAGACGCCAAGATACGAGAGACTGCAAATGTCTTGCTTAGCTAGTTACATGTGCTTTAAGCTGTATCAAAATATGAAAATAAAACTAACATAGAAGTAAATAAACTTATAATCAAATACATAATTAATACTTTATGCAGAATGTCATCTCCTACATTTTCATCAATTATTGCTGCCTTATCGATGAACCAAAATACCAACTTGGTATAACACACGTAACATTATTATAAATCCTCATGTACATCATGCACTAATTTGAAAGTCACCAAAAAGAATGAGTATAGTGGTAGGGATGTATTTATATGTGTGAGGTATTCAGAAGCCCTCAATACAGAATGTTACCTGCTGAAAGAGGGACATTTTTTAATCGTGATATCCGGCTCGATTTTTATATCAAGCAGTCAGTCTGTTACGATCAAAAACTTCCTAAAGAATTGATCTGCTGTACTTTTGAGCTGAAAGCATTCCTGATGCAAGTACATTTTATTTTGAGAAAGCATTGTCAATATATGTCACTTGAAGATATTGAGGAAGTCTCGAATGGCTTTGCGTTGGCTCTGAGTCGGTCTGTTTTCACAGGGTAAAGGCAAAATCCGCTGGCTTCACGTCTTTCTCAAATGAGTGGCCAGACCACCCCACAGTGTTATGTTGTGTCCTTGATTTAAGGCCAGACAAACCCAAGTTTTTCTGTGTTTGTTGCTAAACTGGTGATGCTGTCTGTCAGGAAAGTTTGTTTTCACTTTAGTTAAGGCCCCTCAAGAGAAAAGTCTGACCCATGATTTTCCCACAGATGTGAGTCCACATACAACAATGACTCGAGTAAAATGGCTCAGTACCTCTAGTCTGTTACAAGCAAAAAGGACAGGTAAACTACCCGAGTGTGTGGGTGACAGTGGCTTTTAATTGAGCTTTAAAGGACACCTTCCTAAAAAAACAATACACAAAATAATAAATGAATGAAACAAATGATTGCATGTTTCCAATGAGATACCTAAACCAGTATGTCTATGATTGATTTTACCTTTTTGGTCTTTTTTTGGGGGGGGGGGGGTATAATTCAAAATTAAACATATAAATCATTGAAATAAATAATATTTTTTTTTTTATTTAAGGTACATTTTATTTATTTTTAATTTAGATAAGCTGTCTATTCCACAAGAAGTTTTTTATGCTTAAGCGATTTGGGGATGATGCTCCTTCAAGGTGCTAATAAAAGCTCTCACTGGGGTGTGTGGAGGGATACTAGGTACTTTTATAAATGGTTAGGTCAGGTTCAGTTATTTACTAAAGTGTGTGTTGTCTGGTGTAATTCAACATACAGTTTTTACAATATAATAACTCTGAGATGTAAATAGCTCTTGTACTGTAAATAGCTGGTTTATGTTTTAACTGTGTGCAGTGATGATTAGCAATGTAACGTATCACTTTAATTTCAGAGTGGCTTTCATGATTTGAATCTTAACTAAAAATAAAGTTTGGCTCAGTCTGACAATGCGGTTTATTGCGTGATCATGCTTATTTGCTATATATTTTGAACTGGGCACCTTCTTTTACCAGTTTGGGGTAAAGCATCCCAGTCTCTCGATGCATCTGAAGAAAATGATGGTTATTCCAGTGCAGAAGATCCACTCAATTCCTCGGATGCAGAGGAGGAGGCGGCAGGTAAAAAACTGGTATGTAAAAATGTATTGACCGTGTACAGCTGGAACCCCTGGAGTTCTGCTGTGGAAATGCGTTTTTGTTGTTGTTTTTTCACTTTACACAAGCTTTATTTTTACTTTTATTTAGAGTCCTGGTAAATATACAGTAGTAGCCGAGTATGACAAAGGAAACACAGATGACCTGACAGTGAAAAGCGGAGAAATGGTCCAGCTGATTCGGGAAGGAGAAGATGGGCAATGGTACTTACAGCAGTGAAGCACATTGCTTACTGACGTGGACTGGGTTTGCTGTGAATATTCAATATTATAATTAGGGGGTGGATTAAATACTCAGGCATCAGGTATTTCAAGTACTCGAATACTCAAATCCAATGCAAGGCATTCCTTTCCACTACATACATAAGCTCCCAAACATTGCCACAATCCTTATTGTATTTTTTTTTCTTTTGAAGTATTACTAAATACATAGTTCTCCCTATTTACAGATGCTGTTTTTGTTACATTAAATTTCACACTAAATATAATTTAAGAACAACCTGGTTGTTTTTTTTAAAACTGATTTCTTACAGTTCTGGTTGGTTTGTGATGCTGGCAGTATTAGATTGACAGAGTGATGAAACGTCTAACCTGCCCCTTTTGTCCATCTTTCTGGTTCAGCCATTAGTTGGAAGTAATTGCCAAACCCCTTCCTCTTTTAAAGAATCTTTCATGTGAAGGTGTTACTTGTCAGCTGCTCAAAGTGATTTTAATTCACATTTATCAATTAAAGTATTTGTCATTTTTCTAGTGATTTTTTTGTTTGTTTGTTTTGATTTCATCTCATTTTAATGTAAGTTGAGGGTTGTCTCTGAGTTTTTCCTTTTACAGGCTTTAATATAATGAAATCCTGAAGTTCTGTTTGTTTTGGCAGGTATGTTAAGAACCTCAATACCAGCAAAGAGGGATGGGTTTCTGCTACAAACCTACTGACAATGATCGGGGACTCCAAATCTTCGCTTTCTTTGTGTAGCTCAGGTTAGTCTACAAGTTAGGCCTTTTTAATAGTTGAAAATGTTGAAATGTTGAAAATCAGTGAACCCATCTGTGTTTAAAACAATGCCTTTAGTTGCACAACAGGAGCTCTTTTTGAAAAGTAAGCACTGGGAGCAGAGTGCTAATTTTGTGGTGGTTTGCTGATGTGAACTGATGTCCACCAGGTGGTACTTTGAGACCACAAGGCTCCTTTTTATTGTGACCCAAGGCAGATTCAAACCGAGAGCTCCAGAGGTGAAGAGCTATAGAAGTGAGCTGGTCTGCTGATCCACTTAGCCCACTCCCCTCCCCCCCGCTCTCCTTGTGGAACTAGGAGATAGAAATTCTAGCTACTCATGGCCATTCCCGAGTCATTGAATGCAATTGCTGTTTTGTTTCAATTTGTTTATATTTTTTCCCAGAATCAGGCACTGGTTCCAGTAACCTGAGCACATCCTCCAGCTGCAGTGAGAGTTGTACAGCCAGTAACACCAGCATCTCTGACATCAAAGGCTAAGGACCGGCCTCATCTGTCAAACTTGGTGCCGATTCCTGGGAAGATTCTGTCCTTCTCTGTATAGACCAGAACACTGGCAGTTGCTTTGACAGCCTATTAATCTTCAGACTGAAGGAATTAACACTGTCATATGTGTGATCCAATGCAGCTTGCCCACACTTAAGTGCTAACTACTCTAAAGCAAACCATCGGATTTCTCCTGGAGCAATGCAATATTTGCGAGAGAGACTTTTCCTACTTTAACAGGAGCATCTGTGGACAGGTGATTCGCAATGAGTGAACCAGCATTGTGTGGGTTTTTTTTTTGTTTGTTTGTTTTGTTTTGTTTTTTGTTTTTGTAAGGAACAGATTTAAAATAAAATATGACAAGATACCTATTTTCCCCCAAAACTGCCCGAAAAAAAAAAAAAAAAAACTTGAGAAGGATGCAAGAACCTAAATATTTTCTGCAGGACGCAACCTCTTCTGAAAACATTAATTTTGTTGTGGAAATGCAGTATCGCATGTACAGCACTGTGTATATATCTAGTTTTTTGTTTGAGTACATTGAAGTACTAAGGTCTACACTCCATTCCAGTTTGGTCCTCTGGCACACTGTATACTATTAACAACTGCAGCAGTAAAAGAGTATTCCTAGCCTCTGCTTTGAAAGCTTTTTGATTGCAAAGAGGATTTGAATACTTAGTAATGCTAAAAGAAACCTTTGACAAACATTTCAAAGACACTGAGAGAGACGTCTAGTGTTTAAATAAGAATTTCATTATTTTAGTATTGATGAATATGTTAAATTCTTTTTTTTTTACACAACCTAATTAGCCATTTTTATGGTTCTCTTGCCTTTTGAAAAAAACCTTCTAAACAGCCACGGTTTACAAAGTGAGTGTTTGATACTTTGACAGACTTGTTATCTTTTGCTGTTGGTGTACACTGCAGTTGTATACTGTACTTGACATTGCTTTCTCGTTTTATTTTTAAGAGCGGTTTTGTCAAGGGTTTTTTTTGCTGCTTTTTCTTTAACGTTTTGAAGCAGGTGTCTAATTTATTTCTTGTTGAAGAAAAAAGCATAAGGGAAAACGTGGTTACTTTTACCTCATTGATTTTTTTTTTTTTTTTCAGACACGTAGTATTGTGTGTGTGTGTATATAAGGTGAAAAAGATAAAAACTTGTTAAAGGGTTTAAAGGAAATCTGCCATCAGATACTATCTTGGTTATGCGTTGTACATTGCTTGTTATCCATCTGTCTGTATATAATGCAAGGCCACATCTTTCATACAGCTGCCTTTTCTCAGCCACACTTGCATGAGAGGGATGCCACAAATGTGTTTTAGCATTATCAGGAAATTAACACAATCGTAGATCTGTTGCAGCATGCAATTTCTAAAGCTTTTCTAAAACAAAAAACAAAATATATATGGGGGGGGGGGGGATCAGTCTTGCCCAGAAAAGCCATTTTTATAGTTTAATTTATTGCCATTCTAGTGCTGATAAACTCCAAGTAATGGCAAAGTACAGCACCTTAATAATGTGGCATTCTCAAACGTGCTGTTTATAGTGGATGAAATAGATAGTGTCCTGTTGACATTGACTGTCATTTGGAAGTTATTTTGTATGCAAAAATGCTTAAATTGAATAAGTGAATCCCAAATGCAAATGCCCAAAGGACTTTTAAATGATTTGCACAAGTGATGTTTAATTCTTAACCTTCAGAGTTCTATATGACTATAATCTTGTAAATGCATGTTTCTGAAGCATAAGTTAATAATTCTGCAAGTCTGCTTTGTAGTGTAATGGACTGTTACTTGCTTAAGGTTTCAGATTTGTGAATATGTTTTGGATTGGGGTTTCTGTTTGTTGCTTTTGTATAGTTCTTGTATAAATACACTCAAAGCTGCTGTATCCCTGCAATCCATTACTTTTACACTACACAACATATTTGTGGGTGTCTAATGTATTCTTGTATAGTTCAGCCTTCTGTACATTGTGCTTTATCAGGAACATTGACAAACCCAATTTGACATTTTTATCTCTAGGAACCTAGGCTCGCTTTTAATAAATGCTTGCATCTACAATAAAGTACTATACTATGTAAGCCAACAGACATTGAAAAGGACACTTGTCAAATGTGTCTACTAGACATTTTCTTTGTTACTGACTTAAATTGAAACAACTGTTTAAACACGGACAACAAGATAGCAACCTTATTAAACATTCAAGTATTTTATTACCTGTAGGGGACACCATTAATTTATTTCAACAAACAGGAGATGACGCATTTACAGTCAAAAAAATGTCCTGTAATGTGATGTATTTTTAGGGTTTATTTCCTTTGATTTGCACTTGCAAGGTCATTATGTTTGCTTTGCACTTTATGCAGCACATTGCAGCAAATTTCTTTTTTTTTTTTTCTTTGATAAATGAATATAATAAATATATATAGGGTCTTTAATTTGTATGGATGTCTAACCTGATTAAATTCCAGTAATATGTGCTGGAATTTGCAATCAATGCTTTGTCAATGTCATTCTTTATAAATATACATACAGTAAACTAGATGGAGTGAGATTTTGTTTTGAACATTTCTGATAAACCAAACAATTTACCATTCATCTGTGAATAATAATTTAACTGCTCCTTCATGCAGCCAAGTTATTTATTGCTAGTTTAGTATAATTCAAATTGAGCTAATTATTACTATCAAAAACTATTATGGAAAATCCTGGTTTACCACAAATGTTTCCTAATTTTCAGAAAACTGTATTTGGTTTGTAATTAGAAGCTTTATAATGCACCAGGGGTGCACGTACTCATAATTGCCTTTTAGGAGTACTTATTGGTAATAAATCCATTTATTTTAATATGTTGATTGCTAAACAAGAAAAGCTTTCCTTCCCTCACCTTTTATTATTATTATTATTATTATTATTATTATTATTATTATTATTATTATTATTATTATTATTATTATTATTATTTATTTCTTAGCAGACGCCCTTATCCAGGGCGACTTACAATCGTAAGCAAATACATTTCAAGTGTTACAATACAAGTAATACAATAAGAGCAAGAGTAATACAAATGAGTACAAATCAATGGCAATTGACTGCCACATTGAGGTTTTTTTTTTAAATTTATTTATTTTATTTTATTTTATTTTATTTTATTTATTTTTAAGCCGATTTTTGAAAGAATATTTTCCTCCCATCTGGGGCGCTGACATATTTACTGGCATACCAAGGCTGTAAACTGCCTTCATTTCAAAGCAGCCTATTTAGTTCCCTGCACATACTGTTTACCATGAACAATTAACATACATGTTGTAGTACATAAATAGTGCAGATTTAATATGTTTGCTGAAACATAGTCCCTTTTGTTAAAGTAGGTTAGGACAAAGTAGGTTTGAATCACCTCAAGATTACTTTTAATTTATCCCTCAGATGTGGACAGTAGTCTGGACTAAAACATTAAGGGCCATATCCAAGAAGTTTCAGTTTCTGAACCTTTAAGCACTGCTTAAAATAAAAATGATATTGTACACTTTGCTAGCTGCCTATCTGGGTTTCTTAACAATGACCCTGTAGGTCTGGTCCAACTAATTGGCTTTGGAACAAATGCCTGGCCATTGGCTAGTTCACTTAAACCATTTTAATTTTGTCCAAATAACTAAATGTTCAGACAAATTTGTTTAAACTAGTTACAAAAATGATTTTTAATCCAATTACCAATTGTTGTTGTTGTTGTTGTTGTGGGTTTTTTTTTGTTTGTTTGTTTTCCCCATGAGAAATAAAGCACCACAATAGGGAACCATTGTGCCTTATTGTATAGGGCAGCCCTGAGAACTGTTTTTCAAAAATCCGCCCTCTTTAACTGTATTGGAAAAGACAAAAATGTACATAATAACATAAGAAAGAACATAAAGTTTACAAACGAGAGGAGGCCATTTGGTCCATCTTGCTCGTTTGGTTGTTAGTAGCTTATTGATCCCAGAACCTCATCAAGCAGCTCCTTGAAGGATCCCAGGGTGTCAACTTCAACAACATTACTGGGGAGTTGGTTCCAGACCCTCTCAATTTTCTGTGTAAAAAAAAAAGTGCCTCCTATTTTCTTTCTGAATGCCCCTTTATCTAATCTCCATTTGTCAGCCCTGGTTCTTTTTTTTTTTTTTTTTTTTTTTTTTAGGTCACCACATAGTCTTCTTTGTTCTTGTAGCGAAGTCTCTTAAAATAAATGAGAAATCACAAATATGATGTGGATAATGTTTACAGTACACCTAGTAAACCGACTAATGTAGGTTTTTGCAGCCTGATTTTCAGATTTTTCTAGATAATTGACATGCCCCTTGAAGTAATGATGCAAGACTCAAAACTACTACAAGCACCTAGCTTTGTCTGCTTTAAGAAGACAATATTACAGTTATAAACATTTGTAGCCTGCAAACCTCAAATTAAACCATTTGAAAAATTAAGATATTAAAAAGGTATGTTTTATTAGGACCAGGTACTGCAGGCATTTTAAGTGTATAAGTGTACAACAGAGCTGACATCAAATGCACCTAACAGCACTGCTTATGTACATTCAATTACCCCCAGGGCTGGAGACCATGCTTTGTCAGATGTCCAGGTTATTCAAGAAACATTTATTTAGCTCCCTTGACCCCATCTTGCAGTCCCCAGTTTGGAACCATTGTACTAGGATGTAAGTGTAAAAGATTTGTATTATATAGAAATATATCCTTTTTTTATATATATATATATATATATATATATATATATATATATATATATATATATATATATATATATATATATATATATATATATATATAATCAGTTTCTGTAGCCCTGCTGTTGGTAAAATCCTACTGTTTTTTTGTTTTATATTTTAGTTGATTGAAAAATAAACTTGCTCTCCTATCTCTGTTTTGAATCAACCCTCCCTGCTACCCTATCACAGAAAATGATTTACTACAAAGTGGTTTAATTTTGCTGCAGTTTAAAGATTGTATCTGTTCCACTGATTTTTAAACGGTGATAAGCTGCAAATTTGACCTAAATACATGCCTTTTTCTTATCATAAAAAGAAGGAAAGGTTCAAGTTTTTTCTGATTTCCATCGTAAAAGGCAGAGGCATCTTAAGCAAACATTTTAACCATTAAGCTTTTAACCTTTTACTTGCACGAGTCAGAATTGTAACAGCAATGCACAACCTACAGACCTGCCTCTATACTACTTGTCTACCTCATTGATTCCAACACATCTTCAACACATAATCTAACCTGTCACAGTTCACATACCATGTGCTGTATTAAAGCACACTAGTTTCCAGTGTATACAACTTTCGGGACACATCATGTAACCTGCTAGCTACCCATCTTGGAGATTGTTCCTAATGGTATTTATTTATTTATTACATTTTGCTCACAGGGATCGCCTCATGAAATGCAAAGTCTTGCAAGGTCCCCGAAGACCATATGTACAGTTTACAATGTTAAAGCTAAACTGCAAGTACCCCGGGCCAGTACTGTGTGCACATTTCTACAAGATGCACCAGTGCTATTTTCTTTGCCTGGACGGTTGTAACTTGTTTGGTTTTTTTATACTTAATACAGTATCTATTTTGTGTAAACCAAGATATCTGATTGTTCACCAACTGCAAGGCTAAGGAGCTACTGTACAGGACTGGATTAACTGCATACAGTCACATACAGTGTCGTGAAAAAGTATTTGCCCCGTCTGATTTTCTACATTTTTGCACATTTTTCACATTGTATTTGGTCAGATTTTTTTGTGGGTTGTAGTAGTATATAGAGGGAGTCTGAGAGAAAAAATGACACCAGAGTTTGGTGCTTCTTTCATTTGTTTGGTGTGCAAGGTAATCAAACATGCAATCTTCAGGTGTGAAAAAGTTATTGCCCCCCCTAGTTAACTCAACCCAATTAAAGGTATAATTAGGGTCAGCTGTTTGAGGACTTTGGTTAACAACCAGGCCTGATTTGGGCCAGCCCTGCCCAATATAAATCTGACTAACTTTGGCCCTTACCATCAGAGTGAAGTTGTCAGCACACAGGTTCTAGAGGCACATCATGCCACTTTCAAAAGTAATTCCTGAAGACCTCCGGAAAAAAATGTTGTTGATGCCTATCAGTCTGGAAAGGGTTACAAAGCCATTTCTAAGGCTCTGGGGCTCCACTGAACCACAGTGCAGGATGCGCCCTATAGCCTGGACATCACCAGTTCGAGTCCAGGTTATTCCATTGCCGACCGTGGACGGGAGCTCCCAGGAGGCGGTGCACAATTGGATGAGAACCCCCTGGGGGTGGGGCTTAGGTCAGCCAGGGTGTCCTTGGCTCACCTCGCACCAGCGACCCCTGTGATCTGGCCAGGTGCCTGCGGGCTTGCCTGTAAGCTGCCCAGAGCTGCATTGTCCTCCAACACTGTAGCTCTGAGGTGGCTGCATGGCGAGCCTACGGTGTGTAAAGAAGCGGGCGGCTAATGGCACACGCTTCGGAGGGCAGCGTGTGTTCGTGTTCACCCCTCCCGAGTCAGCGGGGGTGGGGGGAGTGGTCAGCCTAAAAATAATTGGACAATCTAAATTGGGAGAAAATAACAAAAATAATTGGCAACAACTAAATTATCAAAAAAAAAATTGAATCAGTCTCAAAAATGATGTGCTGCTATTTTTAGCTAAATGTGGAAAGTATATTTTCTTAGCGGGGGAGGGGGGAAGAAAGCAGCATTATCCTATTTGATTTCCTTTGAAATGGGCAGAGCAAGCATTTTTAAATACTAAATGTATCATGGCTGGCTTTGATAATATGTTTTTTTGATTTTGTAACCTCTTACAATACTTGCAAGGCAGAGCTGTAACAGCAATGCCACCTCATTTATTCAAAGACATTTTCAAAACCGAATTGAATGAAAAACCAGGGCAGCAATGTGGAGTACTGGTTAGGGCTCTGGACTCTTAACTGGAGGGTTGTGTGTTCAATCCCAGGTGGGGGACATTGCTGCTGTACCCTTGAGCAAGGTACTTTACCTAGATTGCTCCAGTAAAAAAAAAAAAAACTGTATAAATGGGTAATTGTATGTAAAAAATAATGTGATATCTTGTAACAATTGTAAGTTGCCCTGGATAAGGGCATCTGCTAAGAAATAAATAATGATTAAGCACTGTATACTAAAGCGCAATGTAAATGTGGTTCTAAATTGAGTGTTAGGTAGTAATTAATGTATTAACTTTCTTTGAGTATTTTAGTAAAGCCTGCAGCTTTTAAGGTGGTGACCAAGGGATTAACTAGCTAATAATTATCCCTCGGTCACATTTTGCACATGTGTTTTTTTGTTTTTTGTTTTTTTTTAAATGAGTGACTGCCAGCTAATGCAGTACTTACTAGCTGACAGTCACACAGGGAGGGACCTACAGTAGTTGATTTTAATTTGAGCCCTGGTGGACTTTTCTCATGAACAGAACAGAATAGTACAGTACTTTTATATGTTTGCTCTTGAACACAATACACTACATTTTAAAAAAGAATGGTAAAAATATGTATTTGTTGAATAAGAAACATGTAACATGGATAGACAAGAAGATGAGTCAATTTAACCACGATCTTAAAATAGCTCACAAATCAAGTATTAGATTGACTTAATTTTCTTGCATGATGTAACCCTAACCCCAACTCTAATCCTAACCCTAACCCTTTTCTGATACAATTGTGTACTTGCATACGTCGTGCAAAAAGATTTACACATGAAGTACATTGTAACTATGCATAATAACATTGTAATTGTCTATGAACACATGTATTTACTATGTAACTACACAGTTTATTATACTACACAGTGCACCAGTGTGGAGTAGTGGTTAGGGCTCTGGACTCTTGACCGGAGGGTCGTGGGTTCAATCGCAGGTGGGGGACACTGCTGCTGTACTTTACCAAGATTGCTCCAGTAAAAACCCAACTGTGTAAATGGGTAATTGTATGTAAGAAAATAATGTGATATCTGGATCAGGGCATCTGCTAAGAAATAAATAATAGTAATAATGATAATAATATTAGAGACACTTAATGTGAGGTGTTACCAGTATTTGTATTTGCAATTCCTTTCAAAATTGACCTATAGAGTGCGACATCAGTGAATCCACCATGCTGTTCATTAATTTATTTTCACTAACAAATCTGAAGTAAAGTTGTTTTACCTCTCTATGCAATTTGGTTCCCTTTGTTTGGGTTTGAACAGTGTGCTCCCAGACAAATGCTACTGGATTTATCCCTGGACTGCAGCTTGTGACAAGAGACACCATCTTAATCACATATTAGTGTCTTTGTCCAGGATCCAATAGGATTCTTATCCCATTATCAGTATTTTTGGTGTTATTCAATGGGCTTCGCCAATGATGGATAAATGTTTTCCAATAACGTACTACAGGTACAAAACTGTCGCCCCGTCCCGCACCCCTGTCCCCAATTATATAATCTACTATACTGGAAATGTACCTTAATTTACTACAATATATTGCTATACATCTCAACAAAATCCCAGTGATCTTGACACACAATATCTCCCCTGTTAGTTGCCATGGTTACTTTGGTTCACTTGAAAATATGGATGCAATAGGCCTGTAAACCATTAAATATCCATATTCTCTGCTCACCCTAAGGAAATGTACATTATATACAAGTCACGCTATTTTCAACAACCCATATGTGCAGCATCAAAAGATATCATGATTTGCTTCTATAATGAAATGCTTCATATTTTAAATCCATAACTAGCGGTTCGATGCAATGAGGGTGCACTGTAATAATTTTATTCACCTTCAAAATTAAAACAGCAACAATGTTTGTGTGTGTGTGTAAATTTCCATTACACGTAAATCTTAATAACCAGTATCCTGACCTTTATTTTGTGTATGGTACTGATGAGTCACTTCCTCTGAAAATGAGTATATAAATTCAAGGGGGGAGCTGCACATTTCAATGCATCATCCTTCTCTTCTAAAATGAGGCTGTCACTTCTTGCAGGTGTTCCCATTCTTGCGATATGTGTCTTGTTCCATGGCTGTGAGTATTCTGTTGTGTTGTAATATCAATCTGCTGCAAAAGGACAACATAAAATCGAGTTCAATGTTCATTCTGTTTCCACCAGTGTATAAAGTGTTAGGTTTTACTGTATCAAGTCTGGCATTTCAGACTGTAAAATAACAAAACAAAAGAGTCTTTGAAATTGTGATAAAGTGAAAGAAATTGTAACCAAAAGTGATTTAGAATATACAGTATAGTATATTGCTGTGGTGTAAAACGCACCACACATATTTTATTTGGTTTTACTTTAGTCAGTAACGGCCTCAGGGATCTGTCTGTGTGGAGTTCGCGTGGGTTTTCTCCGGGTACTCCGGTTTCCTCTCACAGTCCAAAGACATGCTGGCTAGGTGGATTAGCCTCTCTAAAATTGCCCCTTAGTTGCCCTGCGATGGACTGGCGTCCCATCCAGGGTGTAGTCCTGTCTTGCGCCCTGTGCCTGCCGGGTTAGGCTCCGGCTCACCGCGACGCTCTATAGGATTAAGCGGTTCAATCGTCGCGAAATGAAGTAATTCGTTTTAATTTATCATGTGTTGTCAATAGGTGCCTGCATGAAAATAATTGGTGGAAAAGCAGCTGGATCGAAACCCTACATGGTGGCTTTATATTTCTACAATTCAAATAAGCAGATACACCTGTGTGGGGGGACACTGATAGAACGGGACTGGGTTCTAACGGCAGCTCACTGTGATCAGGGGTAGGCTATGTTCAATGCTTTAACTGATTTATTTATATGGAGTCAGATGTATGGCCTCTAAAGTTTAAAGCTACAAACCCTTAAGTGTTCATTTTTACAGGTCAAATAAATGTATTCGTGTCAGTTTACTATATTCTTACGTAACTTAAAACTTATGTGGTATCCACTTAAACGGGACATATATTTAGTCGATTATGAACTTTATTTACATTACAGATGTATACTGTAGTGTGTGAGAATATATATATATATATATATATATATATATATATATATATATATATATATATATATATATATACCTGTATGTCTGACCAAAAACCTGTTGTTTTACAGTGGAGTAATAAAGGCTTTTCTTGGAACTAAGCATATAGATCAAAGCAACATGAAGGGCATAGAGGTGGTTCAGAAAATTCAGCATGAAAACTACAATAGAACTCACAGCAATGACATCATGCTTCTTAAGGTATGAATATGTGATATTGTGGTAAAGTGAAAGAAATGGTAACCAAAAGTGATTTAGAATAGGCAGTGCAGTATATGGCTGTGGTGAACAACACACTGCTGGTATTTTATTAGGTTTTACTTTATTCTGTTTAACCAGGATAATTACTAAAAGTCTAATTTCCAGGGAAATCCCAGAAAGGTTCAACACCTAGTTTAAAATTCTGAAAACAAAAAACTAACATTACATCTGGATGGAATGCAACATGAATTTGTGAGTTATTGAAAAAATAGCAATTCCAATTTTAAATGTAATGTAGACAGAGCTACAGATACGTCTTCAAAGCTTGTTCCTAAAGAGGTGTAGGTAGCAAAATAGTTCTAAAACCCTTCATGTTTTTTAAATAAACATGTGGAAACATGTATTTTTATTTGAAAGCAGGATATAGTTCTGCACTTGGTAAAAGAAATGTGTTTGCAAATCACACTTTCAGGTAGTGTTCTACTTGATTAGTCCTTTCACCTGGAGGGTGACATTGTCCTCATCCTTACAATGGCTTCTTTCATAACCAACCAGCTTTCAACTAGAGTGGGGATAACCCAGAAAAGTGCAAGTCCAACAGATATCCTGTGAATAAGGCATAGAGACTGACAATTGTCTTGAATCTAAAGTAATACCTGATATCATGTTTCATGTGATTCATTCAAGACGACACATTTGAGATTCGTAGCTAATAAAAGTGCAAAACAGGTACGATTTCTGAAATACTTCCCTTATAGAAGTTTCCCATAGCAAAAGCATATGTAAGCATTGTAAAGCCCAGAGAGGTATGGTAAAGCATATTTAAAAAAATAATAATAATAATTGGGAAAACTGCAAAATGACTGCAGTGAACTTTTATAAGGGTTTAAACATTGCTTTAAAATAACAATGGGTTTAGTGCAGAGCTGCCCAACATTATTGGTTAAAAGATCCACACCAATGACAAAGAGAGTTCTAAGGGAGCTCCATCTGTAGCTCAAGAGCCCTGTTTAGAGAATTGAGCCAAGAACAAGCCAGGCCGCTCAGTGATATCCAGCATATTGATTTTTCTGAATATGTTTTATCTTTTAAGCTCAAAAAACCCACAATTCTAAATAACAACATACATTTACTTGGCCTACCGGAAAATAATGATGATGTGAAACCTGGAACACTGTGCAATGTGGCAGGGTGGGGACAGACACTGACCCTCCTTTATTCTCCAACACTTCAAGAGGTGAATGTGACTGTCATTGACAGAGAGACGTGCAACAGCAAGGACTATTATAATCATGATCCAACCATAACTGAGGATCTGCTGTGTGCTTGTAACAAAACAGGCGGAGGAGACACGTGCCATGTAAGTATAGATAGTAGTTAAGAAGTGATGTACGCGTGCATGTACAGTACCATCAAATC